>NC_134701.1:218133600-218433600 GCF_043290135.1 Rhipicephalus microplus | reverse complement strand
AAAACGTTCGCTCATTTTCCGGGTCACATATCATGACATCTGATCGATTCTACGCTTCTGCCACGCAATAATGCGCATGCGCTAAGAAACTCTTCACACTGCGTGACATATCTGGGGTTCAACGTCCCAAAACCATCATATGATTATCAGAGACGCCATAATAGAGGACTCCGGAAATTTAGACCACCTGCGGTTCTTTACGTGCATCCAAATGTGGATACACGGCCCTATAGCATTTCCGCCTCCATCGAAAATGCAGCCTCCGAAGCCGGGATTTGATCCAGCGGTTTGCGGGTCAGCAGCCGAGTACCTTAGCCACTAGACCACCCCGACGGGGCGCACTGCGTGACATCCATATAATGTTTTTTTCTTTTTTTTTTTTGATGCAGATACAAGCAATGGCGTGGCTTCGTGGTAAAATAGCGGCTTACCAAAAAAAAAGGCCTGGGTTAACTCTCACTCAGACCGAAAAAGTTTACCATTTAATCAATTCGAACTTTTATTGCTTTTTAGAACAAACAATGCTGGTGTTTATGCTCACAACCAACGACACCAACAGCGACGCCAGAATTTTGCCGAAAATTAATTGTGGTGCTAATCTAGTGCTCACTACTCACGACGCTCCACTCTCGAATTACAATACACTGAAAAAATAGTGAGGTGCCTTCGCGTCATTTACCCAAAGACGTAATGTTGGATAAAAGAATGGGTTCACTTCATAAACCCTTAAATGGACAGGGACGCGTTCCCACTTGTGTATTTTGTCAACAAATCAGTGCGTCGTTTTGTTAGTATGCAGCTGTAGAGCGACTCAAATTTACGGGAATATATGTGGAAGGTTATGCAATCTCGAACATATCTCTAACCATGCAAACGTAGGTTAAGCATAGCCTTCAATATAAGGCATGGTTTAATTACAACATAAGCTAATCTTGAAGGTGCTAAAAACAACGAAAGCGTAGTACTATTAGCTACTAAGGCAACAAGGCAACACTAGCATATATTGGCTGATCTGAAGGCCTAGTGTGTCTATGACCAATTTCGAAGTGCTAGTTGTGATGAATAAGGAATGTTTGATAATGGATCGTTCTAGCCTTTAAAGGTGACCTATAGCTCTTCATAATGATGCATGCCGAAAACAGCTTTAGGTTTGATTATTACTCACTGGTTTCATATGGTTGTAAGGGCTACAGTAGTAGAAATCGGTGGGTCACTCACCTGCTTTCTTTTTAACAATTACCCTATTCATTATTTGTTATTCTTACATTTTGCGAACGACGACAAATATGGTAAAGTCGGATAGAACATCTCATACCATAACTTCTCTATTCTCTTTAATTTGTCCTGCAGACTTTTTTACAAGTGGATCTGATGCATAATCCTTCTTGCACACGTTATACAACCACTGAATACAAGACAGGCTGGACCATTCATTTCGAATAGAAGAGAAAGCAAAAAAACATGGCTGCACGGTAGCAAATTTTATTTGCTACAAACGTACTATTTAGAGAATGCGTCGCTCCCTTCAACATTTCAGTATTGTCCATGATTTTCGCTTATAAGAAAAACGTCGTACACTCCTGATTTTGTCCAGAAAGCGCTGTTCATATTTTCTTTTATTTTTTTATTTTTTTGTACAGAGCGCAAATCTACGGAGAAAAACAAATGCCATGTTTTTTTTTTTCATTTCCCAGTTCACGCAACATCGCTGCCTATTTACCCTCTCCACTTTTCATTCTCTGAAATGTGTAGATGTGCGCATCATGTTTCAAGTTTTCTTCAGTGTAAAAATAGATGCTATATTGAAAGGGAAATAACATTGAGAAAGAAAAGATTCGCCGTCTCCAAAATGAAATTGAGTAGCTTGTTTTTCTACTCACCTGAGTGACAGTCTCATTTCCGCCCATGCGGAAGTTTTTTCAGCCTGGCACCAGAAGTCTTTTCCGGCCATCTTTTGGTACCTTGACTTATTTCATCGGATCGCATCTTTTCTTGGTTATCTTCATTACTCCTCTCACGACAGTTTTTATTTTCTCATCTTCACGTACACACTATTCAGCGGTGCTCGCGTATTCTCATTAAATCAACCCATTTCGGTTCCCGACTTTCATAGCTCGAGATTAGATTTCCATTATTTTTCTCCCATAATGAACGGCATGGGATGGTATACTTTCGGCACATATAAATGCATTATATGTTTTTCTGTGGCGAGGAAAGCTTCGAATTACTTCTCTTTCTCGCACGGGTATAAACACTGAAAGGAAGATCTGTACTATCTTACGACACTAACTTGCGCTGTGTGTCCGTTTGAATGACACTGACTTTTTGTCAGACCTACTAGGACGACTCTCGAGTTTGTTTGAATGCGCTCAATCCAATCATACTGAGAAGCGGAAACCAGACAGACAGACAGACAGACAGACAGGTAGGTAGGTAGGTAGGTAGGTAGGTAGGTAGGTAGGTAGGTAGGTAGGTAGGTAGGTAGGTAGGTAGGTAGGTAGGTAGGTAGGTAGGCAGGCAGGAACGTGAGTGGGTTGGTAGGTAGGTAGGTAGGTAGGTAGGTAGGTAGGTAGGTAGGTAGGTAGGTAGGTAGGTAGGTAGGTAGGTAGGTAGGTAGGTAGGTAGGTAGGTAAGTAAGTAGGTAGGTAGGTAGGTAGGTAGGTAGGTAGGTAGGTAGGTAGGTAGGTAGGTAGGTAGGTAGGTAGGTAGGTAGGTAGGTAGGTAGGTAGGTAGGTAGGTAGGTAGGTAGGTAGGTAGGTAGGTAGGTAGGTAGGTCCATAGGCAGGTTATTTTGCTATGTAAATTTATTCGCACAAGGCACCACACAACCTTTCGCGTAGAGATTTGTTCGTTGCGGCGTGCGCTGTAAAAGGCGTGCCTCGTCTAGCCCTAGCAGTGGCCCACGCGGCCTCAGATTCTACCTCTACAGAAATTTGCACCGACTCCGAAAGTGCCTCTCAATACTGCCGTCAAAGCGTGGAACCAAACACAGTTTTACACATTTTGATAAACATTTATTTGCTTCCCTATCCAGTGACTATTACGTCCTGGGCATCAGTGTACCGAGCGCGTTCATGCGCATGTCCGAGGTATTTTCATCCGGACACCGGTGTATTGCTCACCTAAATCCGTGAAAAAACCAGCAGAGGGAATCTGCACCTATCACAAAATTAGAATGTATTGCCGAAATGGCAGATGATGTTTCCTTTTCCTCATAGCTCCCTCGCCCCTAATCAGAGCTCAGCTTGGCGCCAGCTCCAGACAAAAACATTGATCTCTCCCTATCTGGCACACCAATTTTACCCCGCTCTTCGCCAACCACATTGTACTATCTACGGGGTTCCTCGGGCTGATCTTTTGCACTGCTTGTGGAGCTGCCCAAAGCCCCTGGCGGTAGAATTTACCCCTATTCATTCCTTTTTCTCATAGGAGGCTGCTCTTCAGGCCACTGGCTCGGACGACCAGTTGAGGCTGGTGGGCTGAGCCTGCCTAGAGATGTCAACCAAACGCTCTCGAACATCTAGGGACCCAACCACATTCACTTTAATTTTTTTAACAAAGCTGTATACATCTATCCATTCATTCAACATCTGACTTTTTTAAACACCACTCACAACAGAAGTCAAGCAGTTGATCGCTCGAATGACTGTCTTCGAAACCAATGAAAATGAAAGATTCCGCGTTTTCATCTTTATTGAGATAAACAAGCAAGTGGCCATTTAGTTTGGCTGAGCTAAACCAACGTCAAGTCAGATAAAAGGATACTGTGTTCAGCAGGAGGAAGAGGAAAGATATACGCCGAAGGACAGGGAGCTTAGCGCATTCTTTGACCGGCTGGCTACCCTGCGCTAAAGAAGGGGATAAAGAGAATAAATGGTGTTAGAAAAGAGGTGATACAGAGAGTGAGGGAGAAAAAAGACAAAATATAGTGTACGAGCAAAAGCGAAATTAAAGAGTATACAACACGGAAGTCTGTCTTTATTGTCAGTTGCCCGAAAAAAAAACGTCATAAAGCATTCAACCACGTAATAAACCACTTTTATTTTTCTTTACGGGGCAAATAAAAACACCCTCTCGGAGGTCGATGTTTATAAATACCTGGGTCTGTGGTTCACAATTAATTTATCATGGTCGACACATGTGGATGTTGTTACGAATAAAGCATTGCGTAAAGTATTTTTTAAGACGATCCTTAAGATTACCAACTTCTGTCGTTCATTTCCTTGCATACCAGTCCATTATATCTCCTATGTTTAAATATTCCGCGCCGATTTGGGACCCATACACCAAAACAAATATCAGCAAACTCAAAATAATACAAAAAAGTAGTTTTTTGCATATATATCTCATATGGTCGTTCATCAATTACTAAACTCATCAAAGGATCTGGGATGCCCTAAGTTAGCAACAGGGGTAGGATTTGCCGGCTGAAACTATTTTACCAAATAGTCAAGGGGCATTATAACATAGACTCCTCTCCCATTATCATTTATTTTCAGGATTACGTAACCAGGCAAAGGCATTCTTTCACGATAACCCTTTTACTTCCACGAAATAACTGCTTTAAATACTCTTTTTTCCGTAGAACTATTCTTGATTAGAATACCCTCCCCGACAATATTGTAACAAAAGCCTCGCTTTTTTATTTAAAAACTATTTGCAGTAGCTCGTTAGCACCGTTGAATATACTTCTTTTTTTGTTATTCATTCCAAATTATTGCATAATCTTGTTCAATTTGATAACTTTTCTCCTTGGAATTATATTTTCTGTGTGTTTACTTAGCTTGTTATTGTGGTCTTTCATTTTACAGTTACTATTTGCTGTTAAATTTTTTGTGGTCTTGTTCATTTTCATGGCCCTATTGTTTTAACTGTATGCATTGTATTTTTGACTTCAGGTATTTTCTTCGAAAACTATTGTTCTTTTTTTTAATATCATGTATCAATGTATAACACCTGCTATAGTCTCTGCTTAAGATTGCAGTATCAATAAAATGAAAAAAGCCTTCTGGGCTGAAGATGGATTCCACCCAGAATCCTTTGTTCCGACAAAGGCTGATCTTCCAGTCTATCTAGAGGTTCGGTAAGTTCTTGTCTTGATGCGTTGAAATGAGTCAATTGCACAGAAAATGAGCGATTGTTTCTTCGAAGCTGAAATAAGTGCACGAAAAGGACAGGCTTTTTACTTTACTTCTGCACGTAGAGGGGCTGGTCATTCTAATAAGAAAACACTATGCGTCTGTGAAGGCCACGCCAAGCCACAGGTGGCACAGAAGAGTCTTCTAAGCTCAAAGTTTTCCTGAGGAAAGACGACGCTTCAGATTCGGATTCAATTTTTGTAGGCGAGCATTTGGGAATTCCATCGAATTCCAGTGCCCTTGTGAGGTCACTTGCAAGCAAACGAAGCCTTGTAGCTGCATCGCTTTTAAATGTGAAGCACTTTTTAGCGAACTTCGGCGACATTGAGCGTGTCTAACTGTCTATCTGTCTATCTATCTATCTATCTATCTATCTATCTATCTATCTATCTATCTATCTATGTATCTACCTATCTATCTATCTATCTAGTCTAGCCACCTACGACATTTAGCTCTCCTGGCCGTTTCGATAATGGTATCAATACCAAACTTGCTATGGAATAACATGACTGTATGAAAAACATATTTGTCTAGTCATAACAGGAAAATCATGACATATATGTCATGAATGTCATGATTTACATTTCGTAGTCCTGCAGCTCTTGCAGTGGTTTTGTTCACATGGCATGTTGCGAAACAGGTATGGTATGACATGATTGCATGCCAAACCCAAGCGACCCACCCTAACATTAAAATCATGATATGCGTGTCATGTAACAACATGACTACATGCCATGCTCATAATGCACTCGCGGACGTTTCGCTAGCGTCACATGTACCAAATTTGGTATTCCGGCACGTGAGTGGATGACGAAAGTATCTGATTGATGCAAACATGATAGTCATGAGATGCGTGTCATGTAACAACGTTATTACATGCCATGCTCATGATGTGCTGACGGCCATTTCACTAGCTTTACTTATACCAAATTTGGTATTACGGGACGTGAATGGATGACGAAGGTACGATACTGGTGCGAACTAGATAAACGTGAGATGCGTGTCATGTAACATCATGACTATATGCCACACTCATAATGCGCTCGCGCCCGTTTCGCTTGCTGCACGTATGCCAAATTTTGTATTATGTGATTTCAATGAATGACGAAGGTATGTGGCTGGTTCAAACATGATAATCATGAGATGCGTGTCATGTGAGAGCATCACTACATACCACATGCAAGGCGCCAATACATTTTGACGTGACGCGGTGCGCATGCTCACCGGCGTTCATTTCGCCGCGTCACGCCGGTGTTGCCACGCCAGGCGCCGGTCTTGCAATATACTCGCAGGCGCGCGCCGTGCTGCGTTGCTTTGACGCATGCGCGTTTCAGCGCGTCTGGCATCCCTCCTTCACGTAGAGAGGGAGACGCAGTGCTGTCTGGGTGCCGCATCGGCGCGAAATGCAGCAATATCACATTTCGCGCCGGTTGCCGTCGGGCCGCGCCGGCGGACGTTGGTCGCACCGGTTGCACCTTTTTTGAACGAGATGGCTGTGTATTGCATACCATTATGTGCAGATCTAGTGGCCTCACCAGTGCAGTCATTTCTGTACATACCGCAATGAACTTGTATCCACTGCTACGCTATGCTGTGTCGTCTCTTGACTGCTTGGTGGTGAAGGAGCCTTATATTGGCTACTAACTGTTTATTAGGTCTATAGCAAAAGGCTGACATAAGAAATTGAAAAGCTGCCTTCGAGTCCAAGAAAAAGGACCTAGGTTCCGAAGGTTCTTGAACTATAAACTCCAGAGCTGCAATTATGATAGATAGTTTTGCAGCTGTCGATAGAATCAAACGCGATATCTTGAATTTAATTGCGATGGACTTCTTTGGAAGAAACAGAGTCATCCGTGTGAGTGTGATGGCACCCGTTGCGCTTCTGGTGAAGGAACAGTAGTGTGACCCATTTCATAGCTAGATGCGATGACTGTTTCTGTTTTTTCTTTAGATGCCAGGAATGGTAAGGAGAGTTTTAAGTTGGTGTAGGCACCACAATAGTAACGGTGGCCGTGCTGCATACATGAAGTGCGATGGACGCCCTGCGTAATGCTGAGCTACAGTTGCGCAGAATGCTGAGTGGGCCCTAAAAGTTCTAAGCGAGCCGAGGTGATACGATGAAAACCAAGTGAAAAGTTTTAAGTGCATTCTCAAAGCGTCTACACGGATGTATGTGCTGACTGGATAATCATGCGCAATGACGACTGTCGCTGCTGTAGATGCGCATTTCGGTTGACCAAGGTATATTCGCAGGGCTTGGGCTTGAATCGACTGCAGGAAGCGCATGTTTGTTCTTCGGATCTCGCAAAGCACGGATAAGCTGTAGCGCATAAAACTGAGGAAGATAACAAAGTAAAGGTGAAGCATCGCTTGTATACAGATGCACCCCACGTTTTTTCAGCAAGAAACCTCAGTACGTGGGTGATCATGGTGAGTTTAGTTTTCATGTACGTGATGTGAGGATACCACAAGAGGTCGCAATCATTTGACACCGAGGAATCGGTAGATCTTCACGTAGTTGATTGCGCTTCAGTTGATTTTTATGACATACGAGCCCATCACCTAACGTGTGAATCCAATAAGCGAGCACTTCTCTAATGACAGCTCTAGTCCCCTTCCTTCAAGGTACTCTGTAACCAGTGCAGACGCTCTCTGAAGACTGGCACGCACATGGAGGCGTGTTACGCCTGACACCCAGTTGCAGATATCATCTGCATATATTGATAGATCGATTGATCATAGAAGTGCGTCAACCAGGCTGAGCATCGCTACGTTGAAAAGAGTAGGGCTAAGAACACCGCTTTGAGACAAACTGCCACAGGTGCAAGGATGCGTTGTTGGGCCATTCTGGAACTGTACAAAGATGGTTCTGCCCTTCAAATAGCTGCTAACTCATTAGTAAACCCGACCCCCTAATCCAATATTTCCAAGACATCCAGGATGGCTTCATGCGGTACATTATCGTATGCGCCTTTCACGTCCAAAAACTGCGCCACAAATAATCCTTCCAGGCTTTTTTTTGATGTTGCAAAGGCCAAGCCAATAACATTGTCAATAGCGGACAACCCTGGTAAAAAAAAACAATCATAACTTCAAGGTATATCTCGTGGTGCTCCAGGTACTACTCTAGGTGAATCAAAATCATTATGTCTATCATTTTCCCGAAACAGCTGGCAATTGCAATGTGGTGATTAGAGGTCAACTTCAGAGGAGATTTATCTGGCTCAAGAACAGGGACTAGGTGGCTGGATTTCCACGAAGACGGGACCGATCCACGAGTCGTTGTACACGGATATAAGAGGCCGTCGAGCTGCTTCACATAGGTAGAAAAGAGCCACGTACGGGATTCCGTCATGGACCAGGTGATGAACATCGTTTGCATGCTATCAAGGACACCTGAAGCTCCTCTGGAGAGAAAAGGGTGTCCATTCTTGTATTTCTGGAGACTGGTGAGTTTTCTAGATGACACGCGGTGGCCGCGGACGCCTGACCGGACACTTTAATGCAGAAATCTTGTGCCACTTCATTTTCGGTGTGCTTTTGGTGAAGAGACAAACAATTAAAGGGGCGATGTTGATGCGGCAATGTTCGTAGACCAACGAATATTTCTCCATGTTTGCTCTAAAGGCTTTTGTGGACCCAGCTATTTACACATATTTTCACCTAAGAGACCAAAGTGAGTTGATTCAACGCCAACTTTTTTTTCTGCAGACGCCTTGCTTACTTCAAGTCGTAATTGGACTTAGTGCGCCTATGTATTCGTTTAGCACGATGACGGATCGCTCTGAGCCGTTTCAATGCTGCGTCATACTCGCAATGTCTTCAAGTAGGTTCAAAAGGATAAGCCGCTTTTTTAAGCAGCGCCATTAATATATCCTCGAGGGTGTCAAGAGGAGGCGCTTCATTTTCCTAACACCTCTCTTCCGTCAGTGACTTGAAATTTGAGCAGTCAGTGCGAGTCGAATGCGAGTCAATGCGAGAAGTCAGCGCTCGTCTTGTGTCTTTCCATTTCTTTGTCTTCGTGTTTCGCACTGTTTACCTCTTACAACGAAGCGTTACCAACTTGCCCAGTTCTCAATACTACACGAAGCGTTGCAGTTTTGTGTTTTGCTCAGGCCCTTCATCTTTAAATACCACTTCAATGAGTCATAATCTGCGAACCACTCGACCTTCTCCCTTAGGCTTCGTGACACAAATGTGAAGCCGAGGCAGCTGCTATATGTTGTCTCCGTAGAAACGTAAGACTGCCGTCGTTTACACAAAGCAGCTCTTGCTCCAAAGCAAAGCAGAAGACTTGGCTTCCACGAAGGTATTTTTTCTGACTTCCCCATACCGTGGGGGGGGGGGGAGTGAGCGTTGAAGTCTCCGGTGATCATGCATGGTCCAAGTGGGGCTGCAAACGGTACACTTTTTCATGCAGTGTCGAAACTGCTTGAAGGTGGATATATATGCGCCCACTAGCATGAAAGTGAGGTACCTACGTTTTACTGTCAGGCAGACTTACTGGTTGTTATCACCGGGTGTTACAGAATGCTAGATATAGGTAAGCTCGCACCGGAAATAAACGACGACTTTACTCTGTTCGTTGCTGGTACCAGAATGGAAGGCTTCGTACATTGATAGCTCTATTGCATAGGGAAGTCGTGGCTCACAAATATAAACAATGGAAAATTGGTTCTTAAACACAAATGGTCGAATATCTAATATACGGGGCTTGAGGCCTCGGACATTTTACTGAAAAATCGATGCTTCTTTAACTTCTTTACGAAAGGCTTGCAGAGCAGGAGCTATGGTTCTTTTCGACACTTGACAGCACCAGGTTTAGTACATCCAATAATCGAAGATCACTCCTAACAGCCGTAATTTTAATACTTGTGAGGAGCACATGAATGGTATTCATGAGTGCCTTTACCTTGGCTACGACTTCCTTGCCCAGCATACCAGTCTGAACGACGTATTATGGAAGCCAAGCTCTGTCAGCTGATTCACAGCCGCTTACACAAGAGAAGATCCTGGGACTTTGCCCGACGATCTCCCATACGCGCGAAGCCACGAAAGCCCTCTCGTACTTCTTAAGGACCACCAGACTTCACGACCACTTGTGAAAGAACAGTGTGAGACCGTGCTGTGTAGTCTCGAGCTGACTATTCATCCTTCTCATTCTTACTCGTCTTTTTCTCTATCTCTTTCCTTTGTATTATTCCCCGTTTCCCCCACCCCAAGTGTAGGGTAGCCAACCGAGCCAAGCTTCATCAACATCTCTGCATTTCTTCTCTATTTATATATATATATATCTCTCTCCTTATCTAGACATTCCCTGCAATCTCATTCCTGAGTAATTGTGGACAATCGACGTGGTGGGCATCTAAACAAGGCGGCAATGCGCAACACAAGCTGATAAAATAGCGTACGCTGCAGCTCATTCGAGCAGGATGAATAACGCGCCGTAGTTCATGCGAAGAAGTGAAGTGTAGTGTGAGGCTTGTTATGTGTTTCGCAGTTCCTTCTGTTTGTATTCGTGGGTATGTGGGTTGGTGCGGCGCTGAAGGCTAGTGGCCTGGAAAGCACTATAGACCAGGTCAGCGCAGGCTGTATATACGAGTAAGCACGCAAACGCGTTTTGAGCAACGAGACGCTGCGGACGCCAGCTGCTGTCGACGCACCGTGTTCCCTGTCGATGGCAGAATCGATGACCTCTTTCTGCCTTGGCACACACAGAATGCTCACGTGCACGAAAAAGCGAAGAGCCGAACGAGGTAGATGAAGGAGAACATAAAGCTTGCCACTGCGTCACCTTTCTTACAACGTCAAGCGCGTTTACAGACTTTTATTTGCTGCTCCGTAGTGGTGTAGTGACAAAGTCACCAAGGCAGCAAGCAGGAGTTTGTGTACCTCTACGCTTATAAATGTGCGAGCGTGAACGTTCTTTTGCCCACTCCGTATTAGTACGGATCATTAACGGCGGTTTTCCGGTGCATGTCTACACCACCGTTGCGCGGTTGTCAAGCTGAACAGTACAGTAGAAGGAGCATTACTTAGAAATTGAACTCTCCGGAGGGCGATCGTGTGCGCCGCAAAGGTAAACTCGCAGCTAGAAACATCAGCTCAACGACAAAAACGTAGTTAATTATTGATCGTTCTATATAATGTAAACTTACAGTATCAAGAATAGTACAACGCAGTGGAAAATTTTCCTCGGCTCCTTCAGACCTTGAACCTAACATTGTTTTTAGAAATTAAACGAAATATCGAGGGAGGGTGCTTCAACATGTACACTTTGCTGACTGGCTGGAGGTTGGAGCATGGTGTTTCTGAACGCAAGAATGACGTGGTGAAAACCTTTCATATGTTGTTAACTGAGAACAGGTCGATGTCGGCTACGGATTTATTGATACACCTTGCTTGGTAACTGATATACTACTGCGGTTTCTTAATGTAAAAGAATTGTTTAAAATTGTTCAATAACTAATAATTTATCATTTTGTTTTTATGGCTAAAATATTTTTCTGTTTTTTGTCCTTTATTTTTATTGGTCTTTAATTTTTCTCTGTATGATTCGGAGCCTCATGCAGATGCAAACCACCTCAGACACGGAAGAGTTTGCCAGCGGCCACAACGGAAGCTTTTTTGAGCGTACTTGAAGTCACTGATAAATAGTGTTTTAATCCAGCTTGAACTGTGTTTTCGCTGAATTCACACATTATTTTTACCCACCCATCATGGTACATCAGCTGCTGACGTACTGCTCTGCGTAACTCAAGCATGTGGGCTCGACTTCTTACCACGGCGGTCGCACTTCATCTAGGGTGCATAGAAAACAAAAAGGCACTCTAATTATAAACACATTAAAAAAAGCCATAACTGGTTCTCAAAATTATTCTTTCCTTCTGCGTTACAGTTTGTTTCATAATCATACCGTGCCATGCCATTGCAGGCAAATTCTCAACATTTGTGTATTTTAGACCTTGTAAGAACTCCTAATTACAAGGTTAGGCATGCACGTGCTAAACGTCCCGTGCTCGTTTCTCTTTTATATTTGGATAGCAAAATGTGTTGCACTTTCTTTTGTTATCACGCTGGGTTTTGTCATGGTTGTTTTTTTTTTCAGTTTCCCTGTATGCAATCTCTGCGATTAAAAACCAGTTGAATTTAAGCGCCAGTATTGTGCGGTTCTCTTATTTTTCGTCTACGTTTCTTGCGCTATGCCCGAAATAAATCTTCGACTTGCAGTTTTGTTTCCTAGGCGCAATTTATCAATCCCTATGCCGGATTCACCCAAGCATGGGAAGGTATAAAGCCACACGATCCATCAATGTTCAACTGATTATGAGGACGTAAAATTCACAGATTGAATTATTGTACATTAAGCCTTTAACGATCGCACAAGTTTTCATTAAATATTGCCGAACTGGCGTTTCATCTCTGATATAGAAGAAAAACCTGGATGCGTGAGCTTCATCTATTAAGATACCTTTGCCGCGTGTTTGTTGGGGCAAATATTGATCACGGTCGTGGCATTGAGAAAGTACAACCGTATTCAAAACAAACGCCGAAACGCCAAACGCCGATTAAAAAACGCCGAAACAAGCACTTCGTAATTGATCAGCCCGGTAGGTTTCTGTTTCGAAAGACGGCTGATGAAGTCACTGAAACGCAGCCAGTGGTCGCAATGTTTTTGCATTGATTGCTCCGAACTTGGACTGTATTCGGCAGAAATTTTCCCATGGCGCATTTGCAGCATGCCTGGTGCAACTGGTATGACGCGATAACGTTAAAGAGCTTCTTTCGCGGAAAATCTGTCTCCGACGTCGTTGGTTGCGAGCGAAAAAATTGTCATCTTAGGCGTGATGAAAAATCGAGAATGATCAATGAATATAAATAATAAAAAATGGCAGATCCCACGTGGAATCGATTATATGTGAAGCACGAATGAGGAAGGTGGATGTGTTACTTTAGGAGGAAGGAAGCAACAAAAGGGAGAAGGCAGGGAAATTAATCAGAAAGACATCCGGTTGGCTACCCTACACTGGGAGATTAGAGAAGGTAACAAGAAAGATGAGAAAAAGGAAAGAGAGGGAAAAGAAAAAAAGAAAGAAAGACTGACAGTAACTTCTCTGCAGCGTGTAGAACTCCACCACATTTCGGGGGCGTTCACACAAGCCCGCCTTTCTCAGGAAACATAGCAGGGCTTTCACTGCCTTGTGGGCTGTCCAGGGATGTAAATAAGCGCAACGTTACGAGCTAATTGCAAACAGAGTAAAGAAAACATTATAATTCAATCAACCAAAGGAACAAGCAGGATTTCGAACAGGCTACTCAACAATTGACCACATTCATAATATCAATCTGGTAAGGAAGAAATGCTCAGAATATAACCAACCACTATACATAGCCTTCATAAATTACGAGAAGGCGTTTGATTCAGTAAAAATATCAGCATTCATGCATACACTGCGCATTTGGGGCGTTGACGAAGCATATATAAACATCCTGGAAGAAATCTACGGGGGATCAACTGCTACCATAGTGCTTCATAAAGAAAGCAACAGAATACCAATCAAGAAGGGTGTAAGGCAGGGGGACACAATCTCCCCTATGCTATTTACCGCGTGCTTATAGGAGGTTTTCAGAGGCCTAGAATGAGAAGGGTTAATAGAGACTATAACTTGACAATCTGTGCTTCGCCGATGACATTGCGTTGCTGAGTAACACGGGAGACGAATTGCAACTTATGATTACGGAGTTTGAAAAGGATAGGAGAAAGGTAGGTCCTAAAATTAATCTGCAGAAAACGAAAGTAATGTCAACAACCTCGGAAGAAAACCGCGCTTAGAGATAGGTAATAGTGCACTAGAAGTTGTAAACAACTATGTCTACTTAGGGCTGGTAATAACGGCGGAGCCGTACCACGAGATTGAAGTAACTAGAAGAATAAGAATGGGGTGGAGCACATTTGGCAAGCACTCTCAAATTATGACAGGTAGATTGCCACTATACCTTAAGAGGAAGGTATATAACAGCTGTATCTTGCCGGTACTTAGCTACGGAGCAGAAACCTGGAGACTTACAAAGAGAGTTCAGCTTAAATTGAGGACGACGCAGCGAGCAATAGAAAGAAAAATGGTAGGTGTAACCTTGAGAGACAAGAACAGAGCAGGGTGGATTAGGGAACAAACGGGGATTAAGGTTATCATAGTTGAAATCCTGAAGAGAAAATGGACATGGACCGGGCATGTAGCGCGTAGACAGGATAACCGCTGGTCATTAAGGGTAACTAACTAGATTATCAGAGAAGGCAAGTGAGTTAGGGGGAGACAGAAGGTTAAGTAGGCAGATGAGATTAACAAGTTTGCGGGTATAAATTGGCAGCAGCAGGCACAGGACCGGGTTAACTGGCGGAACATGGAAGAGGCCTTTGTCCTGCAGTGGACGTA
The DNA here is from genome assembly GCF_043290135.1 of Rhipicephalus microplus. Taxonomy (NCBI): domain Eukaryota; kingdom Metazoa; phylum Arthropoda; class Arachnida; order Ixodida; family Ixodidae; genus Rhipicephalus; species Rhipicephalus microplus. Next base: position 218,419,028 of record NC_134701.1, on the reverse strand, counting down.
ATCAGGATGATGATGATGATGATGATGATGATGATGATGATGATGATGATGATGAATTAGAGACAAAAAGTAGTTCCTAAGAGAAATAAGAGAAATAACTGGTTTACATGGTGACCTTGTCGTGCCAAAAGCCAGAAGATGACCACTACACTATAGTCGTACCCACAATCACCAAATAAAAACAAAGAAAAATCAGTGCAGTGTCATTAAAACTTAACTACACTTACATCCAGGCACCGCCACATCAGGTATCCAAAATCACGTCTATCCATGCTTTCTTTTTTGGCAATACCACAATCTATCAATGTTTTGCTGCTTAGGCGCAAATATCCCTACGGTTTAGCCTTGTCTTGCGTTGTGGTTACTATGTAGAGCCGCTGCTATGTTCAAACGCATCTGAGACAAAAAAGGGGGGTTTTACAATAGAGTTCAACATAGGCAACATAGGCATAGACTAAATATAACGTAAGATATCGCTGTTAACGCCAAAAATAACCTACCGAGAAATATATTAGGGAGCTGATGTCTACTCAAATGTGCCTAGACGTCCAAGCTTCTGAAGGAAACCTCTAACACAAAGGCACACGTCTTGCAGTATGTCCAAACACACTACTCATATTAATACTGAACCTTGCAACCGGTAAGATGGCGGGTACTTGGATTCACTCTCGAAGCATATGGTCCAGTTCAGCAACGGACGGTCACTCACCAATATGATACCAAAAGCTTCGATCACTCGTCTTGATTCGCTTTGTCGATAGATGTGGATTTTTATGCGTGTAGATCAAAGATGATAGTTCGAGATTCACATTTTCCGCGATGCAAGGATCCTAGAGTTACCGTATACGCTACCTTAGGGAGCATATACAGTAACTCTACAAGGATCCGGCCTGCGAGAGACGCTCGTCGGCATACCTCTCCTACCTGGTTTCAGTCCCACAAGAACGCTGGTCCAGAAGCGCGTACGTGGACCGAGGAGATAAACAAATTGGCAGCATATCCATGGAGTGACTGATGCAGAGTGGGGCGAAGCATTCGTCCGTCCATTCGTTTTTGCTTCTTGTTCGTCCATGCGTCCGTCTGTGTGACCGTTCATGCGTCCATCCGCCCGTCCGTGCGTGCGTCTGTTAGTTTCTAAAACCAAGGAGGTTACACCCAGCGAGTATAACGTAGCAACCTTTTCTTGTCAGATAGTGCTCAATGTGCATGCCAATGACTGCTAATGGGAAATGAGAGACAGGAGAATTCGTCTTTTACTTTCTTACGGCTTGCGCTTCGTATCTACTTCCCACCTTTAACCACCTCGAATTCATGGTATATGCTAGTTCACTGTATTCATGGCACTGCGGCTCAACGCTCGCTAAATCTTTCTAACACTAAGGAGGTTACACCCAGCGAGTATAACGTAGCAACCCTTTCTTGTCAGATAGTGCTTAATGTACATGCCAATGGCTGCTAAAATGGGGAATGAAAGACAGGAATATTTGGCTTTTAGTAAACGCGCACGCTGCGAGTTTTTCATTGTTCAACAACGCACAGAAGAAATTTCTCACCGGCACCACCTGGGAAGTCAAAATTTAACACTTGTTACACACTGTGACTACGACTACGAGGGACGAACGGATGCCGCTTTAAGAAGCTTCGCCCCTAAAGCGTATCGCGTGTATGACGCTGGAGACTCTCTCTCTCTCTCTGGCCTTCACTGACCCTCTCGTCCCTCGTGTACGCTTCTGATGTACAAGCACGTCTCTGGTCGTTGTCTCTTTAAACTCAAGTAAATATGAAAATAAACGCGTCCTCTCTTTTCGCCAAAGCCAGTGTGTCAGCCTCACCACCTCCTCGGTCTTTTGACTCCAAACTGAGATTGTTTACGAATGGCGAAAAGGCTCCGGTCAAAATGTCATGACTTTAAGGAAGTACTTTCTTCATTAAGTTCAAATATATTTATACGTTGTTTCCACCCTGTTCTTTAGGGTTCCATCGCTTCATCGTAAGCAGCATGGAGGAAAAACGAGACACAGGAAAGTCAGGCATGTTAATCAATCTACAAAAACTCGTGTGCTAACCTACACTGGCGGGAGGGATAAAGAGTGCCGCCATGTCAACGAAGTGAATAATGATGAGTGGGCAAAGCGCCGGAGGTAAACCTGGTAAACCTTGAATCTTCCGTACAATTTGCCCACTCGATTTTATTACAATGCTCCCCCTAGCGTACGTCGCCGCATTAATCGAAGGATTGCCTTCCACGAATGACAGGCGCCATAAATGGCATCATTCCTACTTTATAACATCTTGCATCTTTCATCAAATACAAGTACCGCCGTCTAGTTTATAACATCTTGCATCTTTTTATCATCAGCTACAAGTACCGCCATCTAGTAAACACTGCAAGAACTAAACAAGAGGTGGCTACATACAAAGGACGCACAGACCACGCCTTGAAGAGCTTCGCCCCCTAAAAAAGCGACACCCTGCTGTTGAAATTCTTTCGAATGAAGTTTTTTGCGGAGGCGCACACAAATTCATCGAGTATATGCAGATAAATGTATCGTGTCTGGGCTGTATCGACGGGCTGTGCATTGGTACTTGAGGTAACGATGTTCAAAGCCGGACGTGCAACGTTGCATCTCCCATGCTTTCCTGCACTATTCCTAACCTTTTTAATTACTATAACCTAACCTATATTCCTAACCTTTTTAATATATATATATATATATATATATATATATATTTGAAGAGGGGTTAATTGGCGACTGTTGCGACGGTGGTCCTACGATGAAACACAATCGGGAAAGAGCACCGGTCAAGCAGATGCTGGCGATGATCAGCACGAGCCGAGCGAGAGAAGCGAAGCACCCAGTACCCAAGTAGTGGCGATGTTGCTTGCCAACGATGCGTTTTCTTCTTCACAATTTGCCCCCACCGAAAAAGAGCCATCCTAGCGACCTAAGAGTCTGGAGGCAGAAGGATATGATATGGCTTAAGGCGGGCGACGTGGACGATGTCACGTCCACGCCGACGCATGTCGTCAGATGGGGAAAGTGGTTCAATGAGAAAATTCACCGGCGAGGTTTGCTCCAAAACGCGGTATGGGCCCTCGTACTTTGGAACGAGTTTTGAGGAAAGGCCGGGGGTTTGGTAAGGAACAGCCAGCCATACACGTGATCCCGGGGAATAGCTGTGGCTTTGTGAAGAGTCGGCGTTGTTTTCTTTCTGGCGCTGCTGTTCTTGTGACGTAAAGGTGCGTGCGAGTTCACGGCACTCCTCCGCATTTCGGGCAGCTTCGTACACAGATGGGCATTCGAATGCGTCAGGACGGTATGGAAGGAGAGTGTCGATGGTGTGGGATATTTCACGTCCATAAAAAAGCAAGAGAGGTGAAAATCTAGTGGTAGATTGTGCCGCGGTGTTGTATGCGAACGTGATGAATGGAAGAATGCGATCCCAGTTAGTATGATCGGATGTCACATACATCGCGAGCATATCTCCAAGGGTGCGGTTAAATCTCTCCGTGAGCCCGTTAGTCTGCGCGTGGTATGCCGTGGTCTTGCGATGAACAACATGGCATTCAGAAAGCAGAGACCTGACGACTTGTGATACGAAAGCTCGACCTCGGTGACATAGTAGTTCTTGAGGTGCACCATGTCGTAGTATGAAGCGATGAAGGACGAAGGATGCTATGTCCCGCGCAGTGGCACTTGGAAAGGCGGCGGTCTCAGCGTAGCATGTTAAATGGTCCACAGCGACTATGATCCACCGATTTTCATCTCATGTTGTCGGTAGAGGGCCATAGAGATCAATTCCGATCCGATCGAAAGGTTTGGCAGGGCATGGAAGCGGTTGAAGCGCACCGGACGAGTGGAAAGGCGGTGACTTGCGGGATTGGCAGTCGGGGCAGCCCATAACGAATTTTCGAACAAAATTATACATTCCACGCCAGTAGAAGCGATGGCGAATGCGTTCGTAAGTTTTGAAAACTCCAGCATGACCACATTGGGGATCGTCGTGAAAGGAGGCGCAGATTTGTGATCGCAAGCTGCGCGGGACAACCAAGAGCCACTTACGACCTTCAGGGGTGTAGTTGCGTCGGTGTAGCAGCCAATCACGTATGGCGAAATGAGCAGCTTGACGTCGGAGAAATCGTGGTACCGCAGTGGTTGACGATCCAGAGAGACAGTCAAAAAGGGAAGCGATCCACGGGTCCTTGTGTTGTTCACTGGCAAAGGAGTCGAGGTCGAGAGATGTGGCGGAGTTGGTACCAGTGGTTCTGCAGGCCGAGTCGGGAGGTAAAGGCAAACGCGACAGGGCGTCGGCGTCAGAATGCTTGCGTCCGCTGTGATAGATGACGTGAATGTCGTACTCCTGGATTTGCAGTGCCCACCGAGCTAGGCGGCCAGAAGGATCCTTCAAGCGCGCCCTGACTCAGCCATTTTCCTCACACGCTGACTCACTATCTAGTCTTACTTCTGTTCCTGATTACTCAACAACCCTGCAAGAGATCAAAGACTTTGTGCGGGAAGAAGTAGCTCGGCAGCTGTCGTTGATTTACTTCACGCAGCAGCCGCCGTCCTCTCGTCTGCCCTCCCCACTCCGTGACGTTATTGCCGAAGAGGTAGCTCAGGCTGTTCCCGTCGCTGCCCACCAGCAGCTTGTGGCCATGCCTGTTCCCCATGCACCGGCTATGCAGCCTGTGGCCGCGCCTCTTACTTATGCCCAGGTGGTACGCAGCAGACCCCGCCAGCAGCATTTGCCCCCCATGCCTGCACTTGCTCCCCACTCTACCCCTCTTTCGACACCTTGGGCCGCACTGCGAGTCAGCAATTCCTGGCGAACTCCTGACAATCGACCAATCTGCTACGCCTGCGGTACTCCAGGACACGTGGCACGATATTGTCATCGTCGCTTCCAATCGCAACACAACTCTACTTGGCCGTTATCGTATGACCCGCAGCCCACGCACCTACCTGCTTCCTACCCCTCACCGCAGTATGGCTACACTAACCTTCCCGAGTCTCAGTCACCCCGGCCCCAATCTCCGACTCACTCTCGCCGCTCGCCGTCTCCTCGCAGGTGATCTCTGTCCCCAATGCGTCCCCTACCCGCTTCCTCCAACCGGGAAAACTGAACGCCGCAGTTCCAGAGGCAAGAACTGCGCCGTCTTCGAAATGCCCAAGTTCTCGCACTTCACCTGCTAACGTCGTCGCCATATCTGTCGATGGTGTTTCTACCTTTACCCAGCACAACCACCAATTAAAAAGGGGTTTATTGGCGACTGTTGCGACGGTGGTCCTACGATGAAACACGATCGGGAAAGAGCAACGGTCAAGCAGATGCTGGCGATGATCAGCACGAGCTGAGTGAGAGAAGCCCAGCACCCAGTACCCAAGTGGTGGCGATGTTGCTGGCCAACGATGCGTTTTCTTCTTCACAATATATATATATATATATATATATATATATATATATATATATATATATATATGGCGCTGACTGACACTCCCACGTTTAAATTCACGTATAAACCCAATAAAGTGGCTGGGGGGGTAGCTACCATGGTAGCTCAGTGGTATAGCATCGAACGCGCCATTCGAAGGTCACAGGTTTGGACCCTGCCCACGGCAAGTTACCTTTTCACCCACTTTTTTTCTTGATATTTACATTACCATTACCATATATATATATATATATATATATATATATATATATATATATTGTGTGTGTGCGATTGTATGGTACGTCTTATTGGTTAACCTGCTCTCCTTTCATTCTTCAACAGAAACAGCGAAATACCTTCCCCGTGTTTAGTTTCGGCCACATGGTTCAGAACATCACCATATCACCACGCGAAAATTGAAATTGTAGTCTGCTGTCTACGTTCCCCTCCAATGTTCTGACACACCGTTATAGAACGCCACTAAAACTACCAGCAGACAATGTTCCGCTCCAAAGTCTATTGCCCTTCGGCAGGTCGCGGAAACAACCGCCATATTCCCTCGTATGTAAGTCTGATCAGTGTGCTGCCTGTTCAAATCTGCGGAAGTAAATGAAGAATGGATTCGAACAAACTCAATACAGCAAATACCACGGGCCACTGAGTTCATACCCGTACAATGCAATTCCAGAGCACTAGTCTGGACATTTTATCTCTCGACGAGCCAGACATATTTGAACGGCTCTTGTTGTAGTTTGAAGAGCAAGAAGAAGGCAGGACGCCATATCATATAGTCGGTCAGCCGTATATGCCTCTCAGAGCGATCAGATCCAGCAGTGTTTGTCCGTTCGTAGAACGGGTGCCTGGGCCCGAAATAAGATCGAATGGAACTGCAGTCCGGGAGCAGGTTCTTGCCGCCCTGATTCAAAATGGAAGCCGAAGCGCACGGGCCACCCCTTCCCTTGTCGTTCTGGTCATGAAGAATTGTGTACAAGCGCTTCGTCTTGAGCGATATAGTGTAGTCCATCATCGCCAATAGCGTTTGCATGCGACGACTGTCCATCGGCGAACATTTGTCACCGATGTCGAGGTGACCGGAGAAGGACGGCTGCAGATGCGCCTATAGAACGTAGAGAGAAGAAAGATGCCACTCAGGGGCTACGTTCATCTTTGCATTGCACAAAGGCTTCTCGTGCGATACATTAGAAGCATTTTCTATTATCTTGTGTTACGTTGTCACTCTTGCCACCGTTAGATCTCACTTATTTTTCTCGTTATTAATGTCGCTACCCTCGTCCTGGATGCCACGACCTTGGATCTCGCATCGAACGTAATGTGTATACGTGTGTACGTGTCTTCGGTCGTGCTCTTCTCTGCTTTTATTTTATCCGTGCATACTGGCGTGTCTCAACCCTGCGATGCTGTTTTCTTTATAGCAAAATCTCGCTGTGCATATCTCTCCATCTGTTTTCTTTATTGTCACCGAAGGAAACGGTGGGCCGCCACTCGTTTCCTGCATCTTTTGATTGCTGCCCCACGACCTCCCTAAAAGAAAAAAAAAGATGAGAGAAGAGAGGAAAGGAAGGCCTGATATATGGTTCACTGAATATGTTGTTTGGTGCACTCGCTCCCTTGCTTGCTTGCTTGCTTGCTTGCTTGCTTGCTTGCTTGCTTGCTTGCTTGCTTGCTTGCTTGCTTGCTTGCTTGCTTGGTCGGTAGGATGGCAATGCGATGGGTTTCGTTTGTGTTTGTGTGCGGCGTGACGGGTTGATATAGTCAATAACTTATACGGATGACCTCTGCTGCACAGCGGACGAGCGCCGACTGGTGGATTTTGTTTTCCCCCGCCTCACATTTTCTTAGAGCTTGACGTGAAACGTATAGTCGAATGCCGTGTGCAAAAAGCGAGGCGATACTTCGTCATTTCTGAAAGCGTAAATTGCGAGACATTGTGAAAAAAAGTATTAAATCTCCAAGAACATGAGGATATAAAAAGAAGGTTCTATATACGAGAGGAAAGCTTGTTTCGGTAAACAAGCAGTCTGATTAGGTTAAAAAACACAAATAAAAAATAGCTAGCAAAAATTATGTTGGGTTTGAAAAATAGGTGATGATAACTACTTCCCTTCGGTCCTCCAAAAATTTTTTTTATTTCGACTATCGTGAACAGCGATTATAATTACACGTATTCCAGCGCCACTGTAACCTGGAACCATTACTAGTTTCACTAATGAGGTGCCTTATACAACAATAGATTCAGTTTCTTTTTTTTCTTTCTCTGCTGCTCCTGTTTGCTGTTTGCTCGTCGGGTTCTTGCGGACTTTCAGTGCCTCGGCTCCATACACCTCACTCAAATAATCTTCAGCTTAAGTCTCAAGTGCAAAGTTTTCAAGGGCTTCTTGAGACGCCTGGCGCACCGCATGGTGAAGTGAGGAACGCGCTCAGCCGAATACGCTGCGCTAGGGCTTTGCATCTCGAGAGCAAGCGAGAGAAAAAAAAAAAGACAAGAAGAAAGAGGGAAAAAGAGAAACAGACATTTTCAAAACTTTACTGAAGGGGTCCGTGGTCCTTACATTTCGGGTTGGTTGCTTTTACGAGGAGGAATTCTATCGCAGACGCAAGCCTTTGGCGGAAAGCATGCCCACTTTGTCATATTTACAAGGACCGCATAACTCTTAAGTGCTCCTTTGAGCGATGTTTTTAAAGCGCGCCTTTTTTTTCATTTTTCTTCGCATCACTTGAATTTATTTTACTTTCTCTTGGCTGCCATGGCTGATCTTGAATCCCAAGGGAATTGCGAGTGCTTTGTGTGCAATTCTGGCCTCTGTATGTCACGCAAAACAATTGCGTGTGCTCGCACTGAATTGCTGTCAGCGACGTAAAAATCATAATAAACAAGAGGGCGTCGGGTACTATGCTCTCAACAAACAAGAATCAACACCTCTTCGCTAAAGCTACGAAGCAAAACCTTGTCGCCCTTCCTACACGACCCTGTCTATACGACACGGCCTCACGCGTCGAGCTCTCGCCCAGTGAAATTTAGAGCAAGATAAACGCAGAAAGCAGTGAACCTCATGAGGAAAACAAGAAACAAGAGAGGAACTGAGGTTGTTTCACAAAATAAAAGCTTACGCCAGGGTTGAGCGCAGGCGGCGCTGAAGTAATGAGCCTCAGCCGTTTTAACAAAGAGACCCTGTCAAAGTGGGACGCCTGACAGGCACTACGCAGCGTTGAAAGCGAAAACGATCGTTGTCTGCTTTAGTTCGGTAGCCACTTTCATTTTTCCCGTTTTCTGCTTGTGTGTTTTTTTGTGTGTGTGGTAAAAAAAAAGGCGGCTGAAGCGTAGAGAACTCTTCACTATACCTATTTGCCTTACATGCTTCATTGTTTTTTATAGCTTCGTGTATAGTTACTCTGTAGCTTCTTCCCTTTCGTACGCAGCAGAGCCGTGGCTGGCGACGCTGGAGATGTGGGAGCCGGGCGCGTTTGTCAACGTCACGCCACAGCGCTGGACTATACGAACATGCGCTGGCAGCACTGCGAGATTTCGCGGGCGTATTGCGGACGAAGAAAGTGTAGGGGCTGCTCCTCTTCCTGATGCATAATAGCGCATACGATGTACGAAAATGAGTGTGCCTCGCTTTCTATCGTACGTGCGGCTAAGCTACGTAACCCGGCGCACGTACGCTGACGGGCCCAACAAGTGCGCACACGCTCCTCGAGCCCGTGGAGGCGCACGTCCACGGCTCGCTTGCTTTTCGCAGCGCCGCCGACCTCCTCTTCGCTGTGCGCGCTTCAACGAGTTCCCGTCCGCGGAAGCACCAGATGGCGAAGTGGTCTTGTTAGCGGTCTTTAATCAGCTTCGTTATCCAAGCCTGTCCGTCACAAACGACATGAATGGAAGGGGCAGCGAAGCAAGATTTCGGCCACAGCATTGCCGTGTAAAACAGAACAGTATGCTGCTTTTTTTTCTTGCTCGCGCGTGCAGTTTACTTTAACAATTTCTGGAACTTAGAGCTGTAATATTTTGCTGTGATTCAAACCTTTATTTTTTTTTAAGCAGAGCTAAAAAGAGGGAACGAGTTGAGTGCGCATGCTATTCTCGTCATATTTCCGCTAGCTTTAATTTCAGTGCAGGCTTGTTTTTTTTTTTCTAAGGTAACTCTTAACTCAGGGAAAAAATTAATTGGTGGGAGTTAGGAAGAGTTTCTTTTGTGAAAATATGCTCATACACTCACCAGTTTGTTTTACATTTCTCGTCAATTTCACGAGAACACTGCTTCGTGGTCAGACGGTGCTGGCGCTCTCTCCTCGACGCGTAGTTCGTTTTCATTTGGATAATTTTTATACTTATTCTTCCGTAACCGTTAACTGAAAAGCTTCTCGTTCTTAAAAATGTGGTCCCTGGTATCTGAACTGTTTCGTCTTTATTGGCCCGACGAGAGTTTCGGACGTTTCGGAATGCAAGGCGATGACACAGCATTCATGCACACCGGTAAATACGACACGTCGGCGCCACCACATGTAACACCACATGTACAGACGCCACGGTGATCTTTACCGACCCGCAAGCCGCCTGCAGGAATTTCGCTAAAGGCCGTATCCCAGCCAATGCCATCAATATTAAACGGCGAAGGACTTCCCTCCCATACACTTGTGGGTGCCAGGACACGAGAGTCTGCAGGGAAATGAAGTGGCCCACGCCGCTGCCCGCGAGCACGTCAGCCGGGCTTCCCCCTGCCCACAGGACATTCGGCCCGCCGTTGAAGAGACGGAAGTCGTTCAAAACACCTACTCGTCGTTACTCCAGCATTACAGGCTGTAGCGATGAGTATACCCTCCACCACACCCAAAACTGACAAAATTTCAGAGCCGGCTTTTCTCATAATTATATCGTGGGTTGGGGACGTCTAACCCCAACAATTGTTATTGCAATTTTATACAATAGGAAAGCAGAACTTGTCACCGACTCGAAAATAGTACAACTGGTAAAAAAGAATCCTTTTGGGTTTTTTGAAAAGTTATTTTGCAAGCAAAATTAAGCGTGCCCTGGCAAAGGGTACAATCGCAGATTAACGGCCCTCTTTTTTTTACCTAAATAACTGTGCTGGCTTCTCCTACAGATAATCCGCTAAAAGGTGGAGCATATTTACAGGTAACATAAATTATGTGAGAATGCTGGTCATCGGGGTCGCGATGTTAAAATTACATCTATGATTTGCAAATTATTGCTACTGAATTCACGGAGGCGAGGAAAGCTACGAATGCAAACTTTTTGCTGTCAAGCAGAGCGTAGTATCAGTGGGAAAAGACAGATCGTGTTATATTTCACGTTGGCATAGCGAAACGCCACCAGTTTGAGAGTTCTTTTGTGATTGGCTCTGTGTAGCTGATTTTAGCGTATAACTAGCATGAATGAGGTAATTCAAAGACATCGTGCAATACGCCACCATTATTACGCGTCTTTCGAAACATATACGTCCCCACGAAATCAGAATGGTATCGAAAATCGTTTGATGGGTTGTCAAAAAAGCATCGTATTCAAGGAATTGGGAAGCTCCACTCGCTGTCATCGATTCTACTGGACTCCGTCATCGCGCATAGAAGCGGTGAAGTGCCGGTGCCGTAGTCCAAAAGGAAACATTGGCCTCACAGTTTTATTTTGAAGTTGTTTTTTCTGACAAATTCTTGAACCATGTTTCTATAACACTCATTTTATTGTTGATTGGCACAGCTATTTTTCAATGATGCTTCCTAAAATATGTCTGTACGCTACTTTGAGAACATTTGTTCATCTATATATCTCTCATCTATTCACCTATCACACAAACACACACACACATCGCACACAATATATATATATATATATATATATATATATATATATATATATATATATATATATATATATATATATATATATATGTGTGTGTGTGTGTGTGTGTGTGTGTGTGTGTGTGTGTGTGTGTGTGTGTGTGTGTGTGTGTGTGTGTGTGTGTGTGTGTGTGTGTGTGTGTGTGTGTGTGTGTGTGTGTGTGTGTGTGTGTGTGTGTGTGTGTGTGTGTGTGTGTGTGTCAAGACTCGTCGGTACTGGTGTTTGTTAAACGAAGACAAAACACGGATGGGCGACATGGCAATACCTCCACGTCCTCGCCTCGCAGTTCATCATTCGCTGTTTGTTCCATTCTCGCGAGAAAATTTGCCTTCCCCGTATCCTCGGGAGCTGATGTCGGGATCAGGACGAGAAAATGTACGACCAGCGTGCAGATTCTTGTAGCCTTAATATTTCCAATCTCGGTGCTGAAACGTTATCAAAAAACCTATGTCCCACTTTTTCTCTTTCCCTGACACGGCGTTCCCTTAAGATCACTTCACTTACCTTACATTCTCATTTTACTCCGTTTATACACCTCTTTCTTTCATGAGCTATCTTCTTGCTTCAATTTACCCGGGCTATTTTTTCCCATCATCCACGGATCCGCTCAATCCTGTGCCGCACCTTTCGGGCAGTGAACTGAGCGCTCACTGCGGCATCAGCTCGCTGTGTAGAAGGGGCCTTATACCATGGCACGTTCATTTTTACCACCTTACCATTTTACACCACAGGAACCGTGTCACCTTTACAAAACGTGTGGCGGCTGCCGGTGGCGCATATTTGTCATAACGCCCCGACATGCCAAAATCCTACCTCTCACTCTCTCTCTCCTTTCCCTCTTACACACATCTCGGCCCATCTCGCATCTCACAATCCACGTCAGTCTCGGAGCACCTACTCACTTATTTCTCTTTCGCGTCTTGCTTTCTCTATTTCTGGTCGTTTTTTTTTTTTTCTGACACGAACCCCGCCAAGCCTATTTGAGATTTCAAACACGTTTCCTCACCTGAGCTTGCTGCTCTTTTTTTAGCTTTATTCACAACGCTATCAATTTTACGACGACTAAAATGCAGGTAGAAAAAAGGAACAAATGGATGCTTTGCGTTTTACGCCCGCAGGTGCTCATGGGGACATCCGCATTCTTCTGCACAACAGATTTTCTTCTTAAAGGTTGTTTCATTTTGGTTCACAATCGGACGTACAGGTATAAGCTTTTTGAATAACGTTGAGAGAGATGCCACAACGTTTTTTATTTGCGTGAACCTGAACGAAAAAATTGACCACGTATCTGCTTGCTTCGCTGCAAATGACGTCGAAAGACGATAGTGTCCTGCCGATCTTACTACATGAGTGTTGGTTTCATCCGTGGCCACCCGCGATGTTGTTCTCCTACAGTTTCCACCTTGCCAGGCGTCGGCAGAGGGTAGTTTCGTGCATAGCGTCGCAATTTTAGCGCAGCCTAAGAAACACTAGGGTGTTTAGAATTACATATACATGTATTTTCTAGTGAAGCAACACACCACCTAATACTTACGTATTCATGTTGCGCTCATGATATGCGTAATGTTTGCTTTTTTTGGCAATGTTACTGAGGTACGAACGCAGCCACCAGCTCTAGATGACTGGACGTTCAGCAAGTAATTAATCTTCGGCCAGCTGGCTTAAATATGTGACAACCAGACAGACAGACAGACAGACAGACAGACAGACAGACAGACAGACAGACAGACAGACAGACAGACAGACAGACAGACAGAAAGACAGACAGAAAGACAGACAGAAAGACAGATAGATAGATAGATAGATAGATAGATAGATAGATAGATAGATAGATAGATAGATAGATAGATAGATAGATAGATAGATAGATAGATAGATAGATAGATAGATAGATAGATAGATAGATAGACAGACAGACAGACAGACAGACAGACAGACAGACAGACAGACAGACAGACAGACAGACAGACAGACAGACAGACAGACAGACAGACAGACAGATAGATAGATAGATAGATAGATAGATAGATAGATAGATAGATAGATAGATAGATAGATAGATAGATAGATAGATAGATAGATAGATAGATAGATAGATAGATAGATAGATAGATAGATAGATAGATAGATAGATAGATAGATAGATAGATAGATAGATAGATAGATAGATAGATAGATAGATAGATAGATAGATAGATAGATAGATAGATAGATAGATAGATAGATAGATAGATAGATAGATAGATAGATAGATAGATAGATAGATAGATAGATAGATAGATAGATAGATAGATAGATAGATAGATAGATAGATAGATAGATAGATAGATAGATAGATAGATAGATAGATAGATAGATAGATAGATAGATAGATAGATAGATACCTTAAGTGCTAGGTGTACGCAAAGAACGTCTTCGCATTTTACAAGAAAATAGACGAGAATAGGCAGGCACGGCCACTGCCTAATACTCTTAGTACTTCTCTGCGTCGGTATACACTGGAATTATACTCGGTGTAAGAAAAGATGGAAGAACAACAAGAAAAATGGCAGGAAGGTTAACCAGGCACATGCCAGTCTGCTACCCTACGCTGGTGGAATGGGAAAGGGGAGTGTGTTGATGAGAGAGAAAGGAAAGAAAAGTAAACGAGTGGAGAAAATTGTCAGTACATGGTACTCGGTTTAAAAGTTCGGAATAGCCGTTCCATAATGCAAAATATACCTGCAGCGGAATGCTATATCTGGATACGGAAGGAACAGGGTTAGTGTGACGTCCTGGGTCGTATTCACAGTACACTTCGCTGATAATTATTTTTTGTTAACGTCAGACGGATTCATCATATATTACTCCCAGTAACATGACTGCCTGAATTATTCTTTTTATAAGGCCTGTGAGTGACTGGAGACGTTTCCAATAAGGGTGCCAATTTTATTTGTAGAAACAATGCCTAGCTTTGGTGTCGCGATTGTTCATAAAAAGACCTGCACGAGCGGTGTTAGATAACTGTTATCGCCTGTGCACATCTCATGTTGGCAGGCTCAAGTATTCCTCTTGTTGCTCGCACGCCGTTCTTGCTCGCATCTACGCAGCTTACGAAATTTTATCAGCAGCCACAGTGCCAGCAATTTGCTACAGAATGCCATATTTCGTGTTCTATCTAATGCTGCTGTCACATTCGAACAGGCACTTGTCACCACCATATTTTTCGTGCACCTGACGAAAAACTTGATATCTTCCCTTTGGTCACCACGTCATATGGCATCTTCGCAACGTTTAGTTTTGCGACTTTTACAGCCATTCAATGTAAAACTGTCATGTCGTTCTATTTTCAGGACATGACGCACAGTAGTAATAATGCGGTATTGGTAGGGATAGTAGGAATCGAGAAAATACGGGTGGTTAACCCTGTACTAAGAAAAGGAAAGGAAGGGGGGAGAGAGAAAGAGATACAATAGATTAGAGTTTGAACTGTCACACTCTACTTTTACCTGTACCTTGCAGCTCTGTTTAAGAAAATGCAGGGAGGTTAACAAGTGTGTGCATTCAGAGGTTGCCTTCTTTTTATTTAAGGAATCGATTTGATTGTTCTGTGTATTTTAACGTCCCAAACCCATCATATGATTATGAGAGACGCCATAGTAGAGGGCTCCGGAAAGTTCAACTACCTCGGGTTTTTTAGCGTTCACCTAAATCTGAGCACATGGGCCTAGAGCATGTTCGCCTCCATCTAAAATGCAACCGCCACAGCCACGATTCAATCTCGAGACCTACGGGTCAGCAGCCGAGCACTTTAGCCACTAGACCACCGCGGCGGGGCCTGTTAAATTAAGGGACATCGGGAGGGCAGGGGTGATACTTATGAAATATGAGAGAATTGTTTTTTTTTTAGTTGTGTGGTACGTGCGCTGAACCAGCACAGTGCGGTATAACTCCACTCCCCTTTCCATATTCTCCGGCCCACGATAGCCCACAGGTCTGGTGTCTGGTTAGCCTTCCTGTCCTTCCTCTTTTCTTTTTCCTTCCTTCCTTCTCAAAGTAGACCCGCTATACCTTGTTCATTGACAAAATGTTCTTGAATACCAGTGTGAAACGAATATCTCCTGCACAGTTGTCTTTTACGGTCCACTGTGTCATCATCCAGAGCTCTTTTCAGGCATACACTAAAAGAAAGAAATTACGCCTAAGATATGTCATTATTTTCCGCAACCACAGTTGTCGCACCGACGACTTCTATCTATTTCAACGCAGAATAAATAGTCATGCGTGAAATCGACGCCTAGCCACCGGCCAGCCCATCCTGAGTGTTCCGCCCCGCCGCGGTGGTCTAGTGGCTAAGGTACTCGGCTGCTTACCCGCAGGGCGCGGGCTCGAATCCCGGCTGCGGTGGCTGCATTTCCGATGGAGGCGGAAATGTTGTAGGCCCGTGTGCTCAGATTTGGGGGCACGTTAAAGAACCCCAGGTGGTCTAAATTTCCGGAGCCCTCCACTACGGCATCTCTCATAATCATATAGTGGTTTTGGGACGTAAAACGACACATATCAATCAATCAACTTGAGTGTTCCTTCAGTTCGCCATATCTCTTGTGGGAGGCCGAGTTACAAAAAATAGTTAAAGCTATTGAGACGTGCAATCCTTAACATGTGGAGCCTAACTGTTTTCAATTAGCGTTTTCAATTGGCGATAGACGTTACGCAACGTACTGCTCTTGACGTATTAAACAAAGTCATTGTGTTGAGGAACATCAACGTACGTTCTTACATACCAGATAGCAAGATGGCAAGGACTCAAGGGTAGGTGTTATATATGACGTCGACACTTCTATCAGCGACATTGATTTTCCTATTGTAATCAAACCAGTGACGGAAGCTACTATCATCTTGCAAGCCCGCCGTCTCGCGATTTCACGATGCGTAAAACTTGTTGTCAAGGGTGATAGTCTTCCATTTTAAGTAGGAGTTGGCCATTTTCGACACACAGTGCTGCCGTTCGGGCCGAGACCTCTTCAGTGTCGGAAGGGCTGTGAAATGGGACACGTGAGCGCTGTTTGCACAAGTTCTGCTGTGTGCTCTCGATGCTCGGAGTCGCACAACACAGAAGCCTGCTAAATAGAAAATCGTAAATGCAGCAATTGCCAAGGTCCTCACGATGCGTCTTCAAAGAAGTGCCCAGATGTGAAGAAGGAGATGCAAGTGCTAAATCAGATGGCCACAGACAATTCTACCCACAGGGAGGCTACTGCTAAAGTGCGACGTTGGCGTTCACGCCACAGGAGAACTTCTAGGACACCTTCTGCCAAGGCGATGGATACACCGCTACCCCATATCACGCACTCACCACCACAAGCACCAACAAATGCAAACAACAAGCATCCTCGGAAAGATGCAAAAATCATTGACCCAGACGCGTGGCCAGCGCTGCCGTCGATGACACCGCGAGTAGAGCCAAAGCATCGCCCTCTGAAAGCTACTTTAGAGCGAGTAAGTTGCGACAGTCAAGATAACGAAATAATAGATGTGATTAAGACCCTCATGAAGACCATTAGAGTACTCCTGAATAATATTCAGACTTCGGCTGCTCACAGCACTCTTCAAACATTGGACGCTTGGAATCCGGTGCTATGAAGTCTAGAGAAGCACCATGGCTCTTTCTCTGCAGCCCTTTCGTAAAGAAGTGAAAGAGGCTTCGATTTCCCAGTGGAATGCCCAAGGCCCTAAACCCCGCGTTTCAGATTTTCACTTTTTTGTATTCAAGAATCAGTTTTCAATTATCGTTATTTGTGAACCACGCCTTCACAATGCTATACGACACTCCTAATACGAAGCTTTCAGATCTGCAACCTGTAACGAAACAGTAAGGTCATTGTTTACATCAGGTGTGAACTCGCATATATTGAGCATTGATATGCCCGGAGAGCGTTTGAGGCTGCCACCTAGGATCCGGCGAAGGATGACTCTTTTAACGCGTCTCACGAACAAGTAGAAGATGCGTTTAATTTACATATTTGCAAGAGAAGCACATTGCAACGAGAGCGTACAGAAATGGTGGTGAAAAACATTTATTTACAAAAGAGAGGTGTAGGACCTCTGTAGAGGCCCCTACAGACTAGGTGGAGTCTCTATTCCGGGACCCCATTGGTTAAAGCCGCCGTCTTGGCTCTCTGGACCAAGGCCTGCTGGGCCTGAAGGTCTGAGCAGCCGAGCAGGGCCGCCTCCCAGTCCTCTCGCCTAGGGTTTGGGTTAGGAGTAATGGCTGCGTTAGCTTGGCAGGCCCACACCATGTGGTAGGTGTCTGCCACCTCCCCACAGTGCTGGCACTGTCCTGTGACCGTAGGGTCGAAATGTTTGACTATGGCAGGACATAGCAATGTATTCGTCTGGAGGCGAAGCAAAATGCGCTCCTCTGCTTTCTTCAACCCCCGTGCGGGGGGAGGGTAGCGGCGATGACTTTCCCGATAATAATAAAGAATTTCCTTATATCGGAGGAGAGGGTAACCCTCCTCATCGGTCTCCATCGGCATTGACGAAGGTAGCCCGGAAATGAGCGCTCGGGCAGCCGCATCTGCAGCCTCATTTCCCCGCAATCCCTGATGGCCCGGTGTCCATATAATGCGTTTCGGATGAGGGTCCGTGTCTCTTATGCAGTTGCGCAGTATTGTCTCGGCTAACGGTGATATGTACCCGGCTGTATAATTACGACACGCTCGGCGCGAATCCGTGATAATATACCGGGAATTACTGTGAGAGGCCGCAAGGGCAATGGCGACCTCCTCAGCCTGTGTTACAGAATACGCCCTAAAGGTTAGCCCATCCACCTGTGTGCCCTCGTGAATAGCAGCCGCCGTGTACCACCCCTTGGAGGTGGGGCCAGCAACGTCCACGTAGTACACACCTGGCTTCTGTCCAAATTGTCGTTCCAGCGCCCGAGCGCGTGCGTCACGTCGCGCTGTGTGTTCATCTCTGTCCATTTTAGTGGGTAGAGGTCGGACCAGAAGGGCTGTGCGCCACAGTTCTGGCACTTTGACCCGTTCCTGTTGTTCGAAATCATGTCTTATGTGCAGACGTGCAAGCAGGCGTTGGCCAGAGTTGGTTTGGGCTAGCCGTGTGTACTGGTTTAAAAGATGGGCTTCCTTCAGCTCTTGGTATGAATTAATCACACCCAATGCCTTGAGACGGCTGTTGGATGTAGAGATCGGAAGATCAAGAGCCCGCTTTATTGTCTTTTTAATGATTGCCTCGATTCGTTCTTCCTCATGTTTGCGGAGGGAGAGGTAAGGGACGGAGTACATGACCCTGCTGGTGACAAAAGCGTGCGCTAGCCGCAACGCATCTGTGCACCGAAGTCCCCCCCTCTTGTTGGAGACCCTGCGGATCATGCGACCCACCTGGTCTCCTATCTTCCTTAATTTCGTCAATGTTGTGTCAATCCGGAGCTGCTGGTGAATGTATAGGCCCAGGACCCTGATCTCCTCCGCTCGTCTGATTGGGCCCGCAGGAAGAGTGATGGAGATATCTGTGTTGTCTTTAGGCATGCCTCTAATGTGAAGGAATTCGGATTTGTTGGGTGCGCATTCGAGTCCGCAACGCGCCGCGTAGGTGTGTACAATTTCGGCAGCCTGTTGCAGACTGGTCTCAATGGCACCTAAGTTCCCTTGAGTTGCCCATACCGTAATGTCATCGGCATAGAGGGCATGATGAATGCCCTCTATGGCCGCCAGCTGACGTGGCAGGTGCATCATTGCGACGTTAAATAGAATGGGGGAGAGAACAGCCCCTTGCGGTGTCCCTCTGGTACCCATTTGATACGGCCCGAATTCGGAGTCTTCAATGCGGAGCAGGGCGGCTCTGTCCGATAAAAAGTCCTTGACGTAATTAAATGTGTTCTGACCACAGTTAGTGAGGCTTAGGTGTTCGAGTATGACGCTGTGTTTAACATTGTCAAAGGCCCCCTTCAGATCTAAGGCGAGGATGACCCTGTCGTTATGTTTCATCGCCACCGGTTGGATGACCTCTCGGTGTAGTTGCAGGAGTACATCCTGTGCCGATTTGTGAGGACGGAATCCGAACATGGTAGGGGCGAAAGCCCCTTTCTGTTCAAGATATTCCGAAAGTCTGTCCCGCACCATCGTCTCCATCAACTTGCCAACGCAAGACGTTAGAGAGATGGGGCGAAGGTTGTCTATGTTTACTGGCTTCCCCGGTTTGGGAATGAATGTGACCAGTGATGTCTTCCACTCTGAAGGGACCGATATCCGACCACTCCAGATGGCGTTGATGTATTCCAAGAGGTGTGCCAGCGCAGGATCGGCCAAATTTGCCAGCGTCTTGACCGTGATTTTATCCTTACCAGGGGCTGTTCCTCTACGCATTTTAGCCATTGCCGCCTTCATATCATGTAGAAGAAAAGGGGCATCTAGGGTCTCGTTTTCTTTTCCCGAATATATATACTCCGAACCTCTCGGATCGTGCACCTGGCAGAGATACCTGTCGCGAAGAGTTTCCGCGAGTTGCGTTGAAGTACCCTGAAATCCGTGAAGGGCTCTTCGCAGGTGTCGTTGTGTTTCTCCTCGCGTTTGCGTGGGGTCAATGAGGCTGCGAAACAGCCCCCATGTGCTTTTGCTTGACATCTGATGAGCGATATCATTACATTTGTCTGTCCAGTTTGCATCTGCTAAGTGCGTAGCGTATTCAGCTGCCTGTGTAGTTAGCTCCTGAATACGTTTTCGAAGGGGTCTATTATGCTTCTGACGTTTCCAGCGTCGCGTGAGGCTCCGACGGGCCTCCCACAAATGCAGAAGGTGGTTGTCAACGGCTGGGTGTTCATCCGATGTTCGCACTACGGTTTCGTATTTCTTCTGAGTAAGCATGATGTGTGCAGCCCAGTCTGCGTAATTGCCGGAACGGAGGATAGGCGGTATAGTTTCCGTGCGCATTTTGTCCCAGTTAACTAGTCGCGCTTGTGTGTCCTTCCGTTTGAAAGGATGTGTGGAGAGTGTGACGTTTAGGAGGCAGTGGTCACTGCCCAGGGTCTCCTCTAGGTTAGTCCATGTAACGTGTCGTGTGTTCTTAACCAAAGTGAGGTCAGGACAGGTGTCCCTGGTCACCGAGTTGCCAAGGCGCGTGGGGGTGGCCGGGTCGGTGAGAAGGGTGAGGCTTAAGGTGGAGATAAGCTCCGCAAGCCGCCTTCCCCTGGCCTCCTCGCGTGTGTACCCCCAGAGTCGGCAAGGGGCATTGAAGTCCCCAAGAATTATCAGAGGTGCTCTGTCGGCACATTTCAGTGCACGGCAGAAGATCTCTGCATAGGTGACGTGGAGTGTTTTAGGCGGAGTGTAAATGTTCAGTATATAAACCGCGTGATTTATCCTACGGAGAGGCAGTATCTGCACCATTGTGTAGGAATGCTCCGATTTAAGCTCGAGATCAATCTCCTGCGCAGTGTAAGATTTATGCACCAGAACACAGGTGGATGGGTCCCTTTGAAACGTGTTATAGCCTGAAAGTTTAGCCTGCAAACCTGGCTCTTGAAGGGCCAGCACTGCGGGCATCACGTCCAAATTTTGAATATAGAGGTGTAAATGAGACCTTTTGCGCCGGTCTCGGAAACCTCTGCAATTCCACTGTATTATCGAGAGCGATTCTCCTTTTATCCGTGCTCTGGAAGGAGTACCTGCCATATTTATTGTATTTGTTGAGGTGGGCTAGTGAGCGGTTCAGCGACGAGAGCTGCACCGCCACTTTGCGCATTCTCTATGGAGTCGGTAGATTCCTGCTGTTTTTCGCCCTCCGCTGCACGGAGGATTTTACTGGGGCGCCCTACCTCACGGATAGGCCCTGCACGCCGTGCAGATCTCGGGTTACTGCTGAGCCATGTCTGAATGGATTGCGTTACTTGCTGCGTTACGGTGGCTATAATGAGCTGCGTCTGCATCTGGATAGCCGTCTGCACAGCTTGACTAATCATATTCGGGAGCTGGGCCATCTGTTCAGGGAAATGTACTAGCTGTTCTTCGATATTAGAGACCCGGGACTCCAGATTTTCAATCAAGGCCGAGTGAGACGTTACTGTATTGCCCGAGCACACAGAGGCCGAGTCACACTCGTCATCCATGTGCGGTAGAGGTTTCTCCGCCCTAGCTTTTTCAAGTGCCTGAATTTTGGATGCAAGCTGCGCATTTTGCTTCTTTAAGGACTCCAACTGATTACTCATCTCGAGCGTGAGAGGGTTTGAGGAAGGAGATGACTGTGAGGCGGCCACTGCCCAGCCACTCACCTGTTGGTTTGGAGCACTGCTGAGTGGAGGGAAAACCCCGGCCGGGAGTGTCGGGGCCTGTTTC
The DNA here is from genome assembly GCF_043290135.1 of Rhipicephalus microplus. Taxonomy (NCBI): domain Eukaryota; kingdom Metazoa; phylum Arthropoda; class Arachnida; order Ixodida; family Ixodidae; genus Rhipicephalus; species Rhipicephalus microplus. Next base: position 218,397,391 of record NC_134701.1, on the reverse strand, counting down.
CCTATTCCTGGCTTGACTTCTTGAGACACGTGCTTGTTTCCGGCTTTCTGTTGCGGTGGTTGCCGCTGTTGCTGGCCTTGCTTCCCCTTCTTCGAAGGTCGGGGCGACCGCTTGTGCCGTGTTGTGGCGGGTCCTGCCTTGTTCGTTGCCTCCGGACGTTGCAGCTTACGGAACTTTCCAGTGCAGTCCGCGGACCCTGTGAGGTGGGCCCCATCGCAGATTATGCAGGAAGGCTGACACTCGTGTTCTCTTAGGCCGTCTGTAGTGGCCCCAACTTGTTTGCCGCAGTATCCGCAGCGCCCGTCTTCGGGGTGAGGGCAGTTGTCCACCCGGTGGCCAACCGTACCACATCTGTAGCACGCCGGGATTGTTTTCTTATAGGTGTGTACTGGGACACATTCATAGTTGTACTGAATGTAACGGGGAAGTCTTCGGCCCACGAAAGTCACCACCGCTATATTTGAGGAGCCAAGTTTTCGGATGAAAGCGATGTCGCCCTCCCTCCAGCGAAGTTTCGGCTTGAGTGAAGCAGAGGTTTCGTCCTCGCGGACACGGATGACCCCTTTGCAACAGTCGCCATTGAGTTTGAGATGGCCACGGAAGGGATATGTCTGTTCCCCAACCTTGAGGTCGAATTCCTTGATAAGCTTGTCCACCACGGATGGGGTCTGAGTGCCACAGACAATGACGTTCTGTTCCCAGACGGGCCAGACGCTGAGGTCGTCGGCTGCCAGGTCACCAACGTAGCGAGCTACTGCAGAACCCACTTCTCCGTGCTTGAAAACCATCTTCAAATCGAGGGTTCCTCGAGGTTTCAGGACCACGATGAGGTCTTCCGAGCGTAAGCGTGGCGTCTGTTTCGGGCGCCACTGCTGTGCTGTCTTCTTACTTCCTTTTGGCGAAGCAGCGCGAGCACCGCCGGGAGTCACTGAGCGGGGAATCCCCGCCTGGGTCAGCGACGCTGTGCTGGCGTCTCCCTTGGTTGTCGGATTTGCCTGTGTCCTGCGTTGCCGTAGACGCATCAGGGCTTGCAAACACTCATCTTCGGTGGGTGGAACATCTTCATCTTCATCTCGTTTTGTGGCGTCGATTTCAGTCCATTGCATGGTTACCGGGTCATACCCGGTGATCTTAGTTGCCGCCATACCCGGGAATCCGAGACGCCAGCTGCGTCGAGCCTAGCCCTTGAAAGGGCCAGCTCAACCGCGGCGTTGCAGGACGCGGTCGGCGTGAAAGTCTCGAAAATTGGCCCACCTGTGGAGAATCGGTGTCCACAGACTCCTTGTGGTGTTAGGCGTCCAATGGCATCAGTTTCGTTGAGGTTCAGCTTAGAAACCGACGGTTCCAGCCGAAAAACGACGGAGCCGATGCGCTGCACGTCCGATCACTTCGCGCGCTTGCAGCGCCCCCCCCAGCGTACAGACGCGCCTTTCCATCACAAGGGCCCAGAGCGCACCCGTTGATGACCGGGCCAGCGAAGTCCAGACAGAGAGCTCTGGGCCCTTGTGATGAAAAGGCGTGTCTGTACGCTCTCGTTGCAATGTACTTCTCTTGCAAATATGTAAATTAAACGCATCTTCTACTTGTTCGTGAGACGCGTCGAAAGAGTCATCCTTCGCCGGATCCTGGGTGGCAGCCTCAAACCCTCTCCGGGCATATCAACTGGTGGCAGCGGTGGGATAGGTTCGTGTTCTTTCCTGGTACCGATGCTGGTGAGTGCTCACTTTCCGTAGAGATTCTGCCAGGTGTTTTGGATAGATGGTGATGTTTATCCAAAAGGGTAGATTATTTGCTGCTTTGTGAAGGATTGGGTTTATTAGAGGTACCTTCACGGAAGTTTGAGCAACGGAAGTCTGCACGGGGTGACCATGGGCTTGAACAAATTGAGGAAACCAGATTTAGTGCTGTTGTGCCAGGAGCTGGGGATTCAGGTGGCGACTATACATAGAAAGCCACTTTTAATACAGGTGGTTAAGGATCCTGGGTGGCAGCCTCAACCCCTCCCCGGGCATATCAGCATCCAGTAACACCGGATGACAACAACCAATACGTGTGCCTGACAGTTAAGCGTAAGAACGTGAATTTCACGCTAGTGGCAGTATATATTTCGCCTTCAGGCCACTTTGACCCTGCAAGATTAAGTGCCATTATATCAGCGACACCTGGGCCATGGATTATTACTCGAGATTTTAACGCTCATCACCCGCTGTGGGGAAGCCAGAAGATGGACCATCGGGGAAGACACGTGCCCTCATTAGCATCTGACAACCAACTATACTCTTTATATGACAGCACTCCTACGTTTTTAAGGGGTCTGACTCATAGTAGCTGCCTCGACCTAACTTGTGTGTCAAGTAGCCTAAGTACCAAGGTACAGCGGAGTGCGGACAATGAAACTCAATGCAGTGATCACATCCCCACCTATATCAACATCAAAAGGCCTAGCAAGTCGCAGATCGCTTCCTCTTCACTGATCGACTGGTCAAAGTACAGGTCATCCAAAGAGAAGTAGTGTGAGGCAAACCAAGAAGGTTCTCTTGAAAGCCTAGAAGGTATAGTGAAAGCCGCTATCCAAGAGGCAACGTTTAATTGTGGACCTTTGTCAAATTTTTGCGAATATAAAGTGCAGCTGAAGCGACTTCGAGCAATTCGTCGTCGCGCCGAACGACGTTACAGGCCCACAAAATCCATCTATGACTTGAGGGAGGCAAGACGTCTACAAAAGAAGATTCATCGTTGAATAACTGCACTACATTCACTACGATGGAAGTCATTATGCGAGTCGCTCGATCTCCACAAACCTCTTTTGCCAATTTGGAGAATAATCTATGGCCTACGAACATTGCCACAACAACATCGCCCGTTCAAATACCTTGCTTTCCACCAAAGTGGACGTGAAACCGATGTAGCAGGAGGCTTCTGTGCCAGGGTTGCCAAAACGGGGTCCGGGATCACCATGAGTAACCTACAAAACGCGCCGATGTCCAGAGACAATTAGATGGACATTACGTTTTCTCTAAAAAAGCTTCAGGCAGCATTGGCAGCATGCAAGCACTCGTCATCTCCTGGACCCAATGGAGTCACTTACATGGTCTTTGCTAACCTAGGCCAAACAGCTCGGCGTGCCCTTCTAGCTGTATACAATGACATGGAACAACTTTTTAGGTTCCTCCTACGTGGAAGTGCAGCTGCTCTGTGCCCCTGCTCAAACCAGGTAAATCGCCTCTGAACATGGCATCCTATCACCCCATCGCGCTTACCAGCTGTTTTGGAAAGGTGATGGAGAGAATGATGCTGACTCACCTAGAGTGGTACCTGGAACATAACAATGTATACCCCGATGCTCTGACCTGCTTTCGACGTGTACGGCCTTCCATAAACAATGTTGTTGACCTTGTCACGTCTGTACAACAGCAGAACAGCCTAAAGAGATTATCAGCGGCACTGTTCTTGGAAGATAATCGGTGTATATGACAATGTATTGCATGAAACCATCCTTGACGCTTTCAGCAACATTAGATTTAGGGGCCGCGTCTACCAATGGATCTACAGTTACTGAAAGACAAAACATTTTTTTGTTTATGCAGAAGATGGTGCAACAAGGCACCATTATACTTATCTTGGTGTACTTCAAGGTGAGGTCCAAAGCCCCATACTTTTCAACCTTCCGCTCATCAGCCTCGTTGACGTCCTGCCGCGCTCTTAACATCGCTTGATCTATGCAGACGTCATCTGCATCTGGGTGTCAGGGGTGACGCGTCCACACGTATGAGCCAGGCTTCAAAGAGCGGCTACACTGACGTCAAACTACCTTCAAGAACGAGAGCTGGAGCTGTCATCTGAGAAATGCTCACTGGTTGAATTTACGCGCAAAGAAATGACCCCATACGCCATCAGAATGAATGGACACACAATCAGCTATAAAAAAACACCGTTTCCTGGGAGTAATAATAATAACTTGTACTGGAGTCCTCACATCGCTCACATGAAAAAAGATAGATAGATACCGCGCCACTGCAGCATCGATGGAAACGACCGTGCAGATGAAGCAGCCCGATCTGCTCATGATGATGCCCCTTGTGCAGCTATACCATTATCAAAAACGCACGCCGTTACAAGGCTTCAATCACTTGGACGAGAACTGACACTCGCTCAGTGGAATTCACCGGGATTCACTAACATCCGCCTGCATAAATAAGACCCACACCTACAGCTCTGTCTTCCATCAGGAATAACCAGAGCTGAGGAGACACTTCAGTGCCCCTCTGTGGATTGGGGTGGCCTTTACGAATACGTATTCGTTTCGAATCGGAATGGCCAGCAGCACGACAGGCGACAACAGTGGCTACGTGCAGACTTTCTCCCATCTTCTCTGCGACTGTCCTCGCTTCAGTGCGCCAAGAAAAGAACTGTAGAAAATCTTAGATAGACTAGACAATCGTCAATTGTCGTAAGAAAGGGTATTAGGACACTGGCTGAGACCGTCCTCGGCACGCAAGGCATTGAGAGCGTTGTTGCTCTTCTTGCAGGCAAATGGTCTTAGATACAGGCTGTAAGCAACGTCGTGGATCGTACTGTCGTCCTTTTTTTTCTCTTCTTCAACGTCTGTTTTGTCTCATCTTTTATTCCCCTTACCCCCTTCCCCAGCAGAGGGTAGCCAGCTGGTCTGAGAATGGCTAACCTCCCTGTCCTTTCTTCGTCAATCCTCCTCCTCCCCATCAATTGGCGTTTACTAGAAACCTGAAGACACTGAAGGCGAAGCAATTTACATTTGATGGCTGACAAATTTCACTGCAGCAGTTAAGAGATGTCAGAGGCTTTGTGTGATTTCAGAAGCCCCTAGCGCTAGTTACGTTTATGCATGTGCCATGCCACGTTCAGCAACGAAGTTGGGTGCAATGTTATCAATAAGTATTAAGTGTGAGGTAATGCCACCTACTTGGTCAGTGCTTTTCACACACAAAGAAAAACTTTCATCGCAAACAACTATAGCATCGTATGGCGTATTGTCCAACTGAGGTGAAAGTTTCACCCAGAGTACAATATAATAAAATTAACCGCACCTACTCCAAGCTGTGTGGAGGTACAGAAAGAAAACTGGGTTTTTCTGAAGAGCATACACGTGAAGAACTCCAACCGCACACGAGTATAGCGAATATTGACCAATAAAACGAGAAAAGAAAGAATCATGGAGGCACAGTATGTAGTGCACGAAACTAGCCACTCTTAAAATTAGCCATGTGATAGGCAAGCAACAAAAAAGTACTAAACATTACTTGGTTTAGTCTGAGCACGCACACGTCTAGTAGAAAAATAAGAGAAAGGGGCGAACTGCATGAACCGCTCAACATTAGCAGAGACGGGGTGTCAATTTTCACTTTCGCACCAAACTCTAGAGCCGATGCGCGTTGCTTCAAGATTGCTTACACAGCACCAGCCCTTATTTGTGTGGGTGAAAAGAAGTCAAAATAAGTGAAAGAAGCAGTGGACCCTGTAATAAGAGACCAATAACATAAAAAAGCGATGATAAGTAAGAGGCGCATTAACAATTCGACATGATTGCTTTGGGTCTCTTTAAGGAATCCAGCGGAGACAGCCTTCACAACTTTCTTTTCTACTCTCTCTCCTTCTCTCTTTGTTCGAGTTGGAACGTGACCGCTCATGCCAAGTGATAGCAGGAGGACTCGCTGGTTGTACTGAGACTAAAGGAGTGAGTCGGTAAAGCAGGCACATGGATTCGCGGTTCTATTGTCGTACCCACCCAATGTCCGCAGTCCTGACACCCCCTATACACCCACAGTCATCATTCTCTCCCCCCTTTTCTCCCCACACACAATACATTTGTTTCTCAATTCTTTTCCTTCAACTCACTTGTTCAAACGGAGTGGGAAATCAATTTTAAACGTGCTTAGACTCTACTTCTGATCTGTGTGACCCCTTGTCGAGTCGTTCGCTGTCTATCTTACCTCTTTCAGTGTGACTTTTTTACTTTCCTGAACCCGAATGTTAAGTCTTATTTTTTATTTTCAATTGGTCTATTTGGGTCTTGGGTTTTCTTGTTTTTTTTTCTTCTCCACTCCTCATTCCTGGACTCCGGAGTGACTCGGTGCCGACTTGCACACCACCGCTTGGGCGACCGAAGTCGTTTACAAAATAATGGGGAACATCTGCTCCCTTGTCAGGGAGGGTCATTGTTTTCGCGTTGAAGTTGTTTAAAGCAAGAATTCGTTTCGCTCGGTACTTGTTTTTTATCTTCTCTCTGATCGTCTTTCTTTGCGAAGCCTTCGTCTTACTTTTTTGCGCGTACATGGCACAAGCGAGCTTACTTCTGACTCTCCAAGCCCAAGGGTGAACTTTCCGTTCGCTGACAGTGGCTAATTTTTGTGCGGCGTGATTAGGTCCCTGCGCTGACTTTGCTATCAGCAACCGTAGTACGCCAACTGGAAAGAAAAAATAGGGAATTAAAGAACGTGTTTCTTGCGACATTCGTTACGATGTTAAGGTGCAAGAACCGCGTTTACGAGTTCAGCTTCTTTACCGGGCTTCATCAACATGCTCCACGCCACGCCAGCCATGCTCTTTTGCAGTTCACAGCTTTCAGAAGGCATGTCAGCTATTGCTTGGCTCACGCCACTTTCATGGCTTATCTTATGCGTGAATACCCGGGTAGATACACAGAGAAGGAATGCGGGAAAGGTAGGCTGGTTAACCAGACTACTTCCAGCTTGCTACCCTACGCGTGAGGAGTGACGACTGAGGAAGTGAAAGAGAAAGAGAATGAGATTCACGTTGCACGCCCCACGTACAGTGCAGGGCTTCAAAGGTGGTCGCTCTGTGGTGTGGCCTTTAAAATCTGCCGGAGGGCTCTTGTGGCTTTTTGTGCTGATGTACTTGCTGACCATTCTCCCAAAATCTTTCCTTGAGTAAACGACTGATCATCAAGTCTCCCCAAGGCTTACTGGAGAGTCTCAAGATCTAGTTCAAACTCGAGACGGTGGCACAAGGCATGGTCAATAGACTTTACACAGTTAACTAATGACCTGCCGACGGTAGCATCATTGGCAACGCACCATCAGCGTTATGAGGCAAATATGGGTTCAGTCACCAACACGGGAACTCGTTTTTAGCCCTAATTCATTCCTCTCGTAATATTACCACCTTTACGTTTCTTTCAAACGCGGGCTAATAACATTAAAGAAAGCTTTTTCTGGGGCTCCATATTCTACAAGCGTCCTTTCAGCCACTATCATACATGCTACTATGAAATAGCAGCTATGATGCGTAACTATGATACATGACTCATAACAATGATGCGTTATATCTAGCATAGCTGTTATACAATGTACATAACGCACGCAATAATTGCATTAAGTGTATCAACTTGAAAATATACGACGACTCCCTTATGCAACTTTTACAGCGTTAAATCCACGAAACAGGGCCTATATTAATGAAATCCCTATACATTCACGTTCAATACAGTAAGGAAGTACGCTCGACGGATGAATGTTTCACCAAGGTGAAGCGCTTAATATCAACTGTACGTGAAATAACTTTCTTATCCGAGGCAGCAAATAACAAGCAATAACTAGAAAGCAACGCTAACTGATGACTAGACCTATCAGCATGAAAGTCATAAATATAACAATAAACAGGTCATGCATTGTGACCAAGATGTCCTTATAGGAACTCTTGTGTAAGTCGCAATACACTTAGGCTGCCGTGGTAATGCCGTAACAACAACGTGATTAGCTTTTGCTATTCGTGCTGTGTGTTTCACTTTCTTTCTTTAGCGACCATATGACCAGCACAAAACGGCGCCAGAGCTCACGAAGTCAAAAATAGAACAATCACTATAGACTAACCCTGTTTGATTTCATAGTAAAACAAATAGCCCAATACATATTCGCTGGTTTTAGCCACGACCCTGGTTTAGCCATCAGCCAGGATATACCCAATGCTACCTTTAGGGTACCATCAAATTTCTTATGAAACTGAATGATGTGCTACGTAACAATGTCACTAAATTATTTTTTTTATATTCCCGACACCCTCATCATGTTCATTCATTGATTTTCTTTATAAATTCATCCGGCATTAGCCCCACCCCTTAAATCCCTAGGCTATACTCTTGTCCCGCGAACTTTTTTTAGGCATGACCTGCTTAACTCGTTCCTTCCCAACTTCTTCGGTGGCTTCAGGCAGGGAGAGTTGAGAAGGAATCCAAGACTTTCCAAAACCAGCCAATCAATCCACAAACTCCTCAACCTTTTACTCAAGCAGTAACGCGTAAGACGACAAAAAAAAAGGACGAGCAGACAAAGTTTAGAAGCTGCTGCTCTTTCTAAATAAATATGAAGATAAACCAAAGCCAAAGAGGGTTTCGTACTAGTTGAACTCATACTTCGACTGCGGCGAATAAAGAAAAATACTCAAGATTGGAGCACTAGAGCTGCGTGCCGTAGTTGCGGTGAAGGAAATTAAATGCTCGGGGAGACGAGGGGCGTCTTTTCCCTTTGGCTTCTGTTTGCTCCGCCCCGGCAAACACACAAAAAATATAAAGCTGGTGGAGAGATACTAAGAAGAGAGAAGAAGAGTATTGAAGCAGCATGGAGAAAGCGGGCACTAAGAGAGAACATCGCCCACAAAACAGGCTACTTGCATTCGCGTGCCGTTCAAGGCGAGATACCCTCCCAGTCCCTCACAACCGCTAGGGTTGACAGGGCGTCACCGCTTTCTTCCCTCGAGGCAGGCAGCACTGTTTACCTAGTTCATTATTTACAAAGTGCGCCGAGCGAGTGAGTGCGCAAGGGACAACGAGGAGGATGGTGCGGAGAGGGGGTTATTTCCCGCGCCTCCAAGGCAGGACCACGGGATAACCGGCGAGATTAAATACGAATACAGTCCCAGAGCGCGTGCCTCCGGCACTGCTTCTATGGAGTGAGGCCTGCTTTCCCGACAAGTGGGAGGAAAGGATAAAAAGGAATGGGATGAAACAAGGATAATATGGGCGAGGTTGGGCTGCGTACGAGCCTGCAGTAAAGGAAGAACGGCGTGACAAGTCTCGGGCAGAGTCAAGGTCTAGCCTCGACTTTTCATGCTCGCTTCCTTGCTTGTTGCCTTTGGCTGGACGACTAGACACCTCGGCAAACAACGCGGCTCTCAGAAGAGCCACCACTCTGCAGTGAGGCGAAGTGCGCGTGTGTGTGAGTGTCTCGTTTGCCGTCGCGGCTTGTGTTTCACCCGGTCGACGTCCAGTCACGCTCGGCTCGCGGTGCGAAAGGAAGTCGAGAAGGCCGGGATAAAGAGTGCGACGCGTTTCATTTTACCCGCACAAGCTCGGCGTCAAGGAAACACGTCGCCTTCGCTCATGTTTCCCGACGCAACAGTTGCGCTACTGGGGCAGACTCGGAGGCCACGACTGCTCGTGCTCTTCGTAGTGCTTCGGGCTGAAAATTAAATGAGAACTTGGAGGAAAGCAGAGTGGCTTAACATACAAACCAGGGATCTGCGGCTTGACAGCCACGACCCTTACTAAATTGAGAAGAGGCGAGCAAAATAGATGAGAATAAATGTAAGTTGTTTTCTTGTGTCTTATTTATGTTGTGCCTGCTGCATATTTCTACTTAGCCACGAGGCCTCTCTTCGCTATGCTCACCGTTCGCTGATGCTCTCTACTGTTTTGTTGACTTATGTTTACCTAAGAGTGTATTAGGTTGTGGAAGCTCTTTGGGGGAACTCACCCTGAGGCGAATGCACAAGTGCCTGCCAAAGCTGGGACAGTAGCTGTTTGTTTAGTTACGTTCTGCGCTTGCGAGTACGTTGCGTGTGTCTGTGTTGTACCTCAGCCAAACATCTTGATGTTTAACTTCAATCGCTCCGTCTTCCCCAGAACGCTCTTTTCTTTTCTTTTTTTATGCGATCTGCATAAAAGCTTTTCAGGAATGCACGTGTGGCCCCCGGTTATAATGTTTCCAAAAGGCACGAAAAAAGCCCAGGTTGTGACGCCGCTTCCAATAAAGTTACTTGCCGTGAGTCCGTCCTCGTTTTTTCTCTTTTATTTAAAAATACATCGGTGTGCACAGTAAAGTCGTGGATCAAACAGCCTGCCCCAACTTGTGTATAGTGCGCGGCATTTTGTGAATAAATTGCCAAACTCAAAAAGTTGACTTATTTCTGCCTACTTTCATCGAACTAGTTCTTGCGATCTCTAAAAAAAATACTTAGCCTTCCTTCATATTTTTCATCAAATTCGTAAAAAGAGAACTCTGGCCGCTAGTAGGTACTGCTAAGCCAAGACCACATGTATGAAGAGAAAATAACAACAATGATAATATTAGCAGGAAAAAAAATATAAATATAAACCACATTTTCATTGTTGTCGGGACTGCACGTCGAAATCGCAACAGGTGTTGCCTTCCGCCTCCTCCCCTCCCCTACAAAGCATCTATGCTGCGGTCCCAAAATTCATTTGATGTGCAACCATTTAGAAAAATAGTACAGTCCTAGGAGTTCTCATCTACGCTCTGCTTTTATTTCAAAGTGCAAGTATCTTCTTTAGCTCGTGTTTTTTTTTAACAGCAGCTACGTTTTGAAATATCTGTCGAAGCTTATGCTAAGGTAACGTACATCCACACGTAACTATTTGAGCAACACTGTTTTTCTGTTCTCATATATTTCCTCATGTTGATTGGAGGCGGGTCGGTACGAAACTTCGGCTGTCTACGATCTTAATTACTTACTCTCCTTGAGCAACTCCGACATGTCAACTCGGACATGTCACGAAAAGTTGAAGAAATTGATTTCCGTGAAGATAACATGAAAATAAAGCGATGTTGAAGGACATTGCTAGCTAGGACCTTCTCTCAAGAGAGAGAGGGAAAAACAGATGAAAAGAAAACGTCGGGAAATTAGCCCGGTAAAAGTAACTACCTAGCTGCCCTGCCCATGGGTGGAGAAATAGGTGTTGTATAGAAGACAGAGACAGAGTGAGATAAATGAACACACACACACACACGCGCACATGCGCGCGCGCAGGACGTTTAGGTTAAAGTCGTTCCGGGAGGCCACCTGAACGCAGAAAGCGAAACAGCACCTGTACAGTCTTCTTTTGGAACTTTAGGTCTGGTTGATGGATGTTTTCTCAAACTCTCATAAGATGCACCGTCGTTAAGATTGTTACCAATTTACAAAGAAGTGTAGTGCCACGCCCACTGAATAAAAAAAGTTGGTGATACATTCTCGAAGGCCGGATGAAATTTTGCCCTCAAACATGTGCTGACACTGGAAAATCAAGCACGCCTTTTCTTACGCACGTGGAGTAGTAACGTTCCTTGCCGCTAGAGCTATTGCTAAGGCCTACAGTCAAGTGACTTAGTCACCACACAAGAGCTGTTGTTAGCTACAAGACTGTTTCAAGTGCCAGACAAGCGCATAGCAATCTTCATAACGTCCAGCTTACCATGTATTGCGTCTCCGAGATTGACACGCGATAAACAAAGCTTGTAGATGGTGGCGGTGAGCGTGAAATTCTCACAAACGCCTTCGCCGTCAACATCAGAAGCCTCGTACTCCGAGTATTGCATTGCAGTCACCGAGCACTGTCGTTGTATCTCAACGGTACAAGGTGTATATTAACACTAATCTCCACTTCATTCTAGTTCACGTTTTAGGAAGGCATGTTTACGTTTTACGTCAGCTATATTGCCAGCGTTTTCTCAACGAATTTCGACTAAACATTTCATCAACGGTACTAGCCTATATACATCATGTCCTCCACCTCCAGAGCCGCTAGAAACATTCAGCACTTTCGTAACAAGGAACACCCTAATTAACATCTTTTTTCGTTACTCACGTCTCGCGAAGAGATACTAATTTTCAGAGGAGGAACCAGAGTGGTTTAAAGTTTATTAATTAGGTCGAGACACGCAACAAGTATGAACTCTTCATTTTTCTCATCTGATGCAGTTCAGCCGCATCTCGCGGAAAAACAAAATAATAGAAAAACCATAACAGTCACGCAGGCTATAAAATTATGATGGGAGCAGGGCGTGCGAATACTTGGGCAGAAAGCGCTGGGCTAGAGTATAATGTTATAACGACACGGTTGTTCCCTGTCTAGTCAAGCATTTTTGTGCGGGAAAGGTTTTAACAGAACTTGCCTGAAAACTCGGAACGCTGGCCGAGTCATCTTCTACAAAGGTTATGTTACTTTTACTTTCTATGCTACACAAATTAGCCGCTCTGCTCCTGCCAGAATTTCCTCCGCGGGCACAGAAACTAGTTTTCTAGAGCAGTTCCTTCTCGCTAGCACCACGTGGCGGCTCATTTTCAAAACTCCATTATTGTTTGCAAACGTACACTTTCCAAACGGTGCGCGCGTGCACACACGCATCATACCGAGTGAAGAATGGTCTTCCTACGTCCGCTCTTGTTTATTCTTGAGCCATGCCTAGATTGCGAGCGTTCAACACTTATGAGCAGGCTTCTCGTAGCCCGCGAGAAGCCTGCAAAGATCTTCGTAGCCCGCGTAAAGCGAGCAAAGATCTAGTAGGAAAAAGTCGACGAGGAAAGGAATGTATACCGATGGCAAGACAAGTTAATTCATAGCATCAAGATGGAGAAAGAATAGTGGCAAATATGTTTATAGCTTCCACCAACCGTCACTTCACTCATCTTGAATATTTGCACTTTTTGAAAGATCTTTGCCACTCTCTTCTTCTCAAAGTTTCTGCAAGTTTTGGGCGTCTTATTGTGGTCTGCAACTCTCTTTATCCTTCGAACAACGAAACACAGACCTCTCGTCCCTGAGACTCTCCCTTAGCACGCCCTTCACCCACGCTTTTTAGTTAATTACCCGTCGTAACCAGACGCAAGCTCGCGCAGTGAATCTGCCGAGATCTCATCGGGAGGAAGCTGCTTACTATTTCAAGCGCCTCTTAACAATATAGTTCTTATTTCTTTTTTTTTCACTTCATTTTTAAAAGAAGCTGTCCAAGTCCACTCATCATCTTTCGCCATCTTCCAGTCTTTCTCATTTTCAAGATCTCCTTCCCGCTGTTACAGCGGGTTCTGCGTTGGCAACGAGCGGCTATCGCTGAAGCTGGCAGTGTCATCGCCTTTCGTAACACGAAAATAAACATGCGTGCTGTAGAAAAGCGCAATAAATCAGCGGACGCAGAACGCGAGGAGGAGGGGTATTAGCTACAACGCCGCGCAAAACTCTCGGCTCAAGCGCATCGCCTTTACAGAGGCTCAGCCGTCCGCCGTGTGCTCCTTCCTAATGAAGCGGCGGCTTGCCGAACAGGCTACAACAACCGCGTACACTTTGCTACGCACATACACTCAACGCGACCCGCCGTCGAGTCGTCGCGAGAAACGATACCAGAGAAAGGAAACACTTGCGTTCGAAGCATGCTTAACTTTCTTTACTTTGACTAGAAAAGTGGGGCTGTAGCTACCATAGCTAGTGGCATAGAATGGAGCATCATCAGCTGTGCGCGAACGTCCCATGCAAAACAAGGCGTTTGTTTTCGCAACCATCAAGCTTCGCGACGAGTATCGTGGAAGGAGTGGTTAGAGCTGGGCCCGCATCGCTCGCTGAGGGCTTTGCGACGCCCGATGTGAGAAATCTCTCGTCTTCCTCGACCGCAAAACAAAGCGCATTTGCGAGAAAGCGTTTTGTTTCACGCTGCGTCATCGCCACGAACGCGAGGCTCGGTAGGCGTGGTCCCCCGAAAGCGACGACGCGGGTGGCGGCGGGATAACGCAAACGCATTGCGAAATGTACTTGCGCGTTGCGCCATCTCTTCACCCCGCTGTCGAGGGACGCAATGCTGTGAGAAGTTATCAATTTCTGAAGGGACGCAGCGGTCACGCGGTCGCGTTTCAAGAGCTATCACCCCCTGCGGAAAAGTGGCCGACTACATGGCGAGGCCAGTTCTTGGGGAAAACAAAGAATGCCAAGTGTAGACTGGCGTTTGTGTTTAAGATTTTTAGAAATGGGGAGCACATGAAAGAGTGTAGGAGCGTGCGCTCGACGTCTGATTCGGAGTTCGGCGTTTTCAAAAGCGCGAAATTTCTTTACATTGACGAAGTTGAAGGCGACGAAAATGGCGAAGATTGTCTGGGACAGTCTGTGGCGTCAGCTTTTACAGGGGGTAGTTTTGTGCCGTATTGACAAAGAGTGATTTTTCTGAAAAATCTCATATAATGAGAGCACGGAAGAAAAGAACTTATATAAATTAAAGATACAATTGTGCTGTTTGCCAGATGTCTTGAACAAAAATTTTGATGCATAGGTGTTTAAGCTCCCCAATTGCTAGAAAAATTTGGCATGATCAGAAGCTGAATTGGTTCAGAAGAATTTGCGGAAATGTTGTAGGCCCGTGTACTCAGATTTGGGTGCACGTTAAAGAACCCCAGGTGGTCAAAATTTCCGGAGCCCTCCACTACGGCGTCTCTCATAATCAAATGGTGGTTTTGGGACATTAAACCCCACAAATCAATCAATTGTGGATAAACCCTTAAAACATTTATGAAGCCTTATTCAAAATAGTTCGGCAGTCTATTCCTCTGTTTACTCTAAATATCTTGACTATGGGTAATCAGTGTGTATGCTGATTATTTTACGGGACATTTATGATGCGTGCCACCAACGTGAGCAACAGGTTTATTCTTTTGTTTCTGAAACACTTCAAAATCTATGCACGTGACATCCCCAATACTGGTTTCGCATGTTATGTCAGTCCCCGGTTAAGGATCTAGCCACTTTTCCGGTCATTCAATTTTCCGATCCTCACACTGAAGAGCAGCTTGCTACCGCATCTATCTATCTATCTATCTATCTATCTATCTATCTATCTATCTATCTATCTATCTATCTATCTATCTATTTATATCTTTCTATCTATTTATCTATCTATCTAACTATCTATCTATCTATGGATCTATCTATCTATCCATCTCTCTACCTATCTAAATAACCCTTTTAGTCATGCTCATGCACCCAAAACTAACCAGTGGAAATGACGCAGGACAGTTTCAAATGTCTGGGCACATGAAGGCGCACTATTGAGGCCTAAGGGCTCTGGCTATAGAATGAGTGGTTAGGAGTGGTTTAGACACCGGATCTGGTCAACACAGGCAGCTATGACAAAATTCGGGATGAGCGTGCATGATCGATGCCATAAGGTTCCCACAATACGACTGAGAGCGTTATAATAAATGTGTCGCGCCCCAGAATGCGGCGCTCATGATGGAGGAAGAAGTTGGCATTGGGCCTAGCTTCAGCTTTTCGTCGTGCAATTTTTGATCAATTGCACAACATGAGTCATCCTGGTATTCGTGCAACCCAGAAGCTAGTCACATTTCGTTTCCTTTCGCCAAGCATCAATGCTGATGTCCGACGCTGGGCGCGTACCTGCCTTGAGCGCCAGCGGGTTAAAGTTCACCATCACACAGTCACGGCAACATCCCCCTTTCGGCCTCCTGACGCAAGGTTTTCCCACGTCCATCTCGACATCGTCGGCCCTCTTCCGTCATCGCAAGGAGCCTGTTACCTGCTGACATGTGTGGATCGCTTCACCAGGTAGCCGGAAGCGTTTCCAATTTCCGACATTACAGCACCAACAGTTGCCAAGGCTTTCACAAATGGCTGGGTGTCGTGTTTTGGATGCCCTTCTATCGTCACCACTGATCACGGTCGTCAATTTCAATCGGCCCTTTTCAGCGCACTTGCCAATATCCTGGGAATTCAACACATCCACACAACTGCCTACCGTCCTTCCGCCAACGGCATGATTGAACGGCTTCATCGACAACTGAAAGCTGCCCTCACTGCTCGCCAGCCAAGGGAACGTTGGCTTGACCACCTCCCCTTCGTACTTCTGGGCATCCTCTCAGCATTGAAAGTGGATGTCGGCTGCTCATCAGCCGAAATAGTCTATGGCGTTTCATTGCGTCTTCCAGGAGAATTCTCCGAGCCATCATCGCCACCTTCCACTCACGATGCCTCCACGTACATTCGAGAGCAGCGCACCACGTTTCGGGACCTTGCTCCTGTGATTCCTGCTGACCGATACCCTCAGGCTGTCTTCGTCAGCCAGGATCTGCATGACTGCAGTCACGTCTTCGTTCGGCGTGACCAAATACGGCCACCACTCACACCAGCCTATGATGGCCCATTCCGAGGACTCCATCGTACACCTAAGACGTTCACGCTGGACGTCAATGGCCGCGAAGACGTCGTGGCTGATGATCGACTGAAACCTGCGTATATCGCCGCTCTCGCGGCCGCGGGGTTTCAATCTAAAGTCTGGATGCCCACATCCAAGTATGTCCACTGCACGACTCCTCTGGTGACTCCTAGAGCTCTCGCTTTACGGAGGGGGGGGGGGGGGGGGAGCCCTGTCACGCCCCAGAATGCGGCGCTCGTCAAGGAGGAAGAAGTTGGCATTGGGCCGCTTGGTGGGTGCAGCGCGATAATAAAAGAAAAACAGTTCGAAAACTGAACGCTGTCAGGGCTGGACCTTCCTCGTGTTAGCTCCGACAAATGCATTAGTACATGGGGTCATCTTGCATGTGCTTTCAATGTAAAAACTGAATTATAGTCAACTCCTTGTGAACTCTTTGTAGAATTTTATATACTCTTTGTCCTGCTTTCAGGCAGCGTGGGTATCGCGCCAATTTTATATATAGGTGTAGATGGCCGCCGCAGGTGATCCTCGACTGTCATGTGATGCGATGTTATCGACATGAATTCATTTCAAGTGAAAATTATTCATGTCTTTAGCGTCAGTCTCCTTAACCCACTCGTACTCATAAATGCCTCAAACACGATGCTTGTTTATATATCAAGCTAAATTAAACATGTTAACTATTCAAATAATAAACATCAGAAGTTCCTGAATAATTCTTAGGGATCCTAAAATACTTTCAGGGGCCTTTTCATGGCGGATGCATCTTGCTGTTATCGGCAAGATATGACGCACTAACAGCAACGTTATATGGCAGCGTGAATGTATTAGTATGTAAAGGAAACAAAGAGCATATCTAACAAGCTATATGAATGGTATAACATAAAGCTTCAGCCTAGAGAAGGACTACGCAGCGAGCAATGGAAAGGAAACTAATAGACGAGAGCAGAGACGGGTCAGGGAGCAAACTGGTGTTAATAACGTCATGGCCGAAATTGAGAAAAATAAAAGGACCGGGGTGGGGCATGTAGTGCCTGGGCAAGGTAATCACTGGTCATTAGAAATAACTAACTAGATCGCAAAAAAAACAAATACTTGAAAGCGAACAGGAAAATTTTATAAACATTACATCTGTACTCCTATGATGCAGCCGCCATGTCAGGCTATCGTTAAATGTAGTTACGTGCTATGCCACTGAGGTTGATTTGTTACTATTCTCTGTTCTATTCTATTTGTTACTATTCTGGGGCTCAGGAGGATTACTATTCTCCTGAGCCCCAGCGCAAACACCAGCGCTTATATCAGCTTACCGCTTAAGGTGTTTCTAACACCCATGTTGCTGTTGGCATCGTTACGCAACTGCAAGCAACTGCTAATATAAAACATATGCAGCTGTATACCGTGTGTGCATGAATTTTATATTTAGTGCCACTTTATAACGTGTCGCTCAATAAAAAGTTAAAATGTATTCATTTTGTATCATCACGCTTAGCGTAACAACAATTCCCAAAGTACAGGGTATCTGTCAATTTTTTTTTTCGTTTAGCCTAGTCAAGCTGATGATGATCCTGATAAAGAGAGCCATTAAACTGCGGTTTATTTCAATTTGCTTATCCATGAGGAAGTGAACTTGCCATGGGACCTGAGAAGTTGTGACGTTACGCCTTGACATCGTGGGTATGCCGTATCATTGCCGTCTCAATTCTTTTTGTCTTCTGCGCAGGAATGCACTAGACTGAAAACGCAATCATTAGATCGTCTATTACATTCGTGCGCATGCACAATTTACAGCTCTCATCTACGCATTTCAAAATAGGACCGCACACAAGCGCACACAGCAGAATATCGGCAATTTTATAACGCGTTGATTTTGCAGACTTAAATGAAGCCAAAAAAATAGAGGGCCGGTGAACCACCGAAGTGAACACTAAGCAATACAAGAACATCAGTTACTCGGCTCCGAGTGTAACATTCCTATCTCTATTGCATTCCAAGAGTAATTACGTTCCAGACGAAGAATTCTTATGGTTCCCGCGCATGAAAGAAGGTCTCTGCCCAAGATGTGAACCGTGAATCCCTTAGCGATCAACGCTTCGTCGCTTATGACGAAGAATGCACAGCGCGAAACCTCGGTAACAATTCCTTCACGCCGCCTAAGAAGTCAAACTCGAACACGTGTGCCATGTCAACATCACTTCAATATCTGCACCAATGACACTTTTTCCTTCTGCAAAGGAAAAGATCGGAACAACCCAACGAGAAAACACATTTGTTCGTCGTTGTATTCTCTCTTTCTTAAGTTTGGAATGTAATCAAGTCGAATAGTAGGAAACTGTTGTGACGAGGAAGAAACCAAAAATATGATTTGTTCGTTTTCATCAATTACAAAACGAGTGCTGCGGGAACATCTGTTGTCAAGTTCTGTTAATAATGGCTAACTTACTGAACAACACGAGCAGAGCATACCCTAACTGGTTACCTCTTCCTACTTTGTCAGCGGTTTTTTCTACTACGGTCAGGTGAACACCTTTAATTAACCGACTCTCGCATGTTTCGGCATATATAACTTCGTCTACGAAAAGTTTATGCCTCACGTGATTGTATAATTTGGCCTCCAACTGCCGACAACTATCATCTACACGAGGGTTTGTCTGATTGCAACGTAAATGCGGGTTAAAACCAGTTAGTGTGGCTAAACTCTTTAACAGTACGAAGATATTCTGAAAGCGGGCGAAAACGTGAGAACAGGGGATAGTTTAACACACAGGAACAACGCCGCAGCATTAAAATAAGTTTCACTCAGAAGAAAATATTACTCATCAGTGTCACCCGCATGTGTGGAACTAACGCTACAAATAATATAAAATAATCATTGCTATAAATGATCACTTTACAGTGTGGCGTTGCGCTTCTGACAAAAACATAATCAAGCCCACGCAGCAGCGTTTACATTTCGTTTTTGTTTCAATTAAGCGCCCAAGTTGCGTTATCTTTAAGCCAGCGTAATGTGGATGTGCCTGCCCAACTCAATTAGCGCTCGGTGAACAAGAAGCCAGCTCCAGTTCTTGGTCGGATCTAAATGTTCAGACGCGAGTCAAACATTAGTTTCCGACGTCAAACATTTCTGCCCCCCCCCCGTATACTACCATGCGCGCTAAGAACCGAATGAAACAGACGGAGGGTTGTCACGAAGAGAAGCCGTGCTGAAGGGACGAAAGGGAAGGGAAGAGGAGAAGTGAATTTCCGGCGTTTATTCAAAAGACCCTTCCTACCCTAAACTGGTCTGCCGAGACTAGAAAATACGGTGTATGTACGGGACTACGGGTAGTGTATATATATATATATATATATATATATATATATATATATATATATATATATATATATATATATATATATATATATATATATATATATATATATATATATATATATATATATATATATATATATATATATATATGCTGATTCGCCCCGGCTTTTCCGAGAGACGCGACGGCACGCCGTGTATAGAGATTCGCTTTCTGGGTACCCAGCATCGCTGCCTCTCCGGCCTTATCGGCGGCGCACAGAGACCGTAAAACATTCACTGGCATGCCGAATAGACGGCCCACTGAGCTAATTAACAGTTGCGCGCGAATCGTTTCATTCTCAATCAGAGCTGAGCACGCTGTACAACTGCGCGAGCGCGCCTCGTGCTAGCTCGAGCGTGTGCGGATAGCGTTTGAATAATCGGCATCCGCGCTGAAATTACTTCGCCCTGATCCGTTCATTTTCGTTGCTTGTTTGTACGTACCTTTCTTTTTTCTTTCTTTGTATAGGTCGTCTACATTTCCCTGAACATTTTTGACACCACCAACGTGTTCTTACGGTCTCGTTTCACACGAAGGACCATTTCAAGAGACGACACTTTGAAAAGAAGCGTGACCTTCTTATGTTCGGGTACCGAGAGGTGTGAGCCGAGCCGCAATGGGGAAGCGAAAGGATTTGAAGAAGCCGGAACTGATGGCAATTAAGCTTAACGGTCACAGAGTACCAAGCAGAGCGCCACTTTCTATCGGTAGCATCGCTTTTGTCTTATTACGCCCCGCGACCGCCCGTTAATTTAGGCGATTCCGTCCACCCTAGGTAAGAAAAGCGAGCTGTGCAAAAGTTCAGCTAGCGAGTGAGAGTTCTTAAAGACCAAGTTTAAAATTAAGCGTAGGAAGAAGAGTGAAAAAGAAGAAGAAACCCTGTTCTCTTCTGTCAAAAAAAGCACTGATTCTAGTAAAAAATAATGTGAAGGAAGGAAAGAATCCAACGTGCAAAACATTTTTTCTCATTTGTCCTTCTTCGCGCGGATAAATTTTCTAGATATCCAGTGACCCTGGGGAGTTTCCTCTCCGGGTCGCAAAAGATCGCTTCGACTCACTAACTAAGAGTGCTTATCGCTTCACGACATATAGTCCGTGTGTGTGTGTGTCTGCAGGAAAAGAAACCGTTAGAGCGCCTTAGAACCGCGGCGAAGAGAAATCATCGCTTGCAACGCGTAGCTCGAGCCCTTACCACTGCATCGCGATCTGTTTCCTTTTTTTTCGGAAGTTTCTCGCTCGAATAGTGTACTAATGTCCGTGCAGAAGTAAGTGCCCCACTTCCGACGGTCTCGTGAAAGTGCTGGTCCAGTTCGGACCAAATAGGCGCGCACTTGGAATAATAAAACCAATAAATGAAACGCATTTAAAGACAACAAATAAAAGTAAAGCTTAAAGTAACACCACTGATTTATTTATTTCATCTTTCGCTTGAGATTGCCTGTGATTGATGGCGCCCATCGCATTTCAGCCCAGAAAAAAAAAAGAAACGACTCAGTCGTAGTGGGCAGCCGGTCTTGCCGTATACTTTATTGCCTCTAATTTCCGGAGCTCTGCTCTTCAATTCGTCAAAGAACGTTAAAATTTCTGTCCCTCCCCCCCCCCCCATTTTGTCTATTAAAGCTAATATGTAATACATCTTCTTTCGTGGAGCACACTCGGCCGCAAGTTTCGTTTCCCACTGACGCTCGAACTTAATGTACTACGTAAAGAGGCTCTCGAGGCAGCAGAGAACGATGTACTTCCTGGCAGTATACGCTTTTTTTGCCAACTACGTTCCACCTTATAAAAAGTACAAGATTTAGCACTTGTAGCTTTCAGCAGCACACAGTCGTCAAAGCGTGAGTCTATTGGAAACACACATGTCCTGTTATTTTAGCGGTTATTATAATGACCACGTGATTGCTTTATATGTCCCGAGTTGTAGCTACATTTCTGAGAGTTTTTCAGCGTCTCCTTGAAAGATCGTAACTTCCGTTTCCGTTTACTCTACAATGGCCGCACATTGCGGCAACTGTGCTCACACCAAGGATTGTCTTATCTGAAATATCTAGGTTTGCTACAAGTTGTGGTTGTGGCATTTTAATGAAGATGAAATGCTAGGCGCCCCTGTACCGTGCGATGTGAATGCACGTTGTAGAACCCCAAAGGGGTTGAAACTATCTTGAGCCCTCGAGAACAGCGTCTCTTACTGCCAGAGAATTTTTGGACATTAAACCCCATGAACCAACCAACTGCTGTTTATCATAACCTCTCGCTGCAACAGCTTCTAGAATCACGATGTCAGTAAATACAGTGTTCGCATGAGGTCATTCGTCGACGACATGCCTGCGCCTATTCGTTATTGGTACCTTAGTGGCGACCACGTAAAGGCCTCTAATTTGGATAATAAGGCCTAATTACGAACCTACTATATTGCTTCGGAATGAAGAGATGTTTTGCTTGAAATGCTGGACTCAACCGTTGCCCACAATTGTTTAGGAAGGGTTGTGACCATTTCAGAACATGGTAAAAGCTACCCTTCGACAAAAAGCTTAGAATGTGACGCGTTTGTCACTGTGAAACTGGGAGATCTGCAATAATTAAGCATAAAAACGGTGAAATATACTGCAGTCGTAAACAAAACAGCACAAATTACTGAACTGAAACTGAATGAAGCTACAGTTGCTGCTGTAAAGGCGGATAGGCTGCATTAACCGGCGTCAACCAACAGATGCCTTTACTCAGCTAGCCATTTAGTTTCGTCAACACCAGCCAGAACTAACCGACGTTAGTAGACATTTCGATGGTAGTATGAAAGTTATTATGACATTCCAATGTGTTGAGCAGTTGTGGTAACCGTTTGGGATTCTGCACAGAAGGAACAGAGGGTGACTTTGCTTCCTTGGCAAGGCTGTTGATGCCTGGAAGGTGGCTTCCACCTCTGTTCAAGCAGCAGTGAGACAGAGCTATTGGCTGGTTTCCTTAGACGTGGTTGGCAATGGTAATGGAGCTCCCTACTTTACTTTATTTCTCTCTGTTTCTTCTTCAATATTACCATTTGACACTTATCTTATTCTTTTTTTTGTAATTTGGTTTCCTGCAACACTACGGTGCAGCAGGCAAGGCATTGTTTGTTGTTTTATTTTTATTATTTTATTATTAAATTTTGCCCCCACAAACCTGTCAGTCAGTCGTTCTAGCCCTGTTGTGCAGCTGTAGCTGGTCCTAGTCCTTCAGGTCTTAGTCCTTCGTACCTCCCTCCAGACATCTGCTTGTGATTAGAGGGAAAGGAAACAGTACAACGGTGTCTTAAAAAGTTGTTAGAGTGACCTCGGTGGCGACTAGAATGTTCGTGTCACCAGTAAAAAATGATACGCAGGCGCAACAATGTATGTATTACTATCTAACTATTATAATGAGTGCTCCCGCGCCAGTAACGACAACAGTGTTCACATATTGTATTTGACACCACTGCATTCGCGGTTCAAGAAAAACCTACCTCGAGGTCACCACGAGCGTGTATGGGTAAATAATTCCAATTATTCGGCATGATAATTCCGTTACAAGAAAGTGGAATGTGATTACACAGTGCTAGCATTTCAGTAGCTTTCAGCACATTCACTGAATTCATCACGCGCTCCGCCGGGGAACTGACCTGCTTTTCGTTTAAACGGGACGGCGCGTACCGAAAGTTCTGGAAGATAAACAAATACTGTAATCTTTTGAGATTAAATGTGCAGGAAGGGGGGTGGGTGGAGCTTCGTTGAAGTTAGTTTAGTTTACAGTGAGCAATATTCCTTTTTTACCCAGCGACACCGAGGGAAAAGCGATGCTTAAACAACGAGCATGATTATTAGTACTCTGTTTCTATATTTTCTTCGCGAGCCTGAACTCAGTCATCTGTTCAGGAAAAAAAAATGGCCACATGGCGGTGCAGTTCTCCATTTTTCAATTGCTTTTTCCTGTTCTCGTTGTTTGTTTTTTTTTTCAGCCACGCACTTTCGTTCTGGTTGCGTCCGAAAACGCAATTAACTCAGGGAAAGGTTGCGACCCCCCTCTGCGTTCCCCACCACGAACGCTAATTAAATTGGTACTCTTCAAATGCGCTTTTGTTCAATCGCATACTGCACGAAGCTATGTAGAATGGAAACTAAATGGATGCATAACTGCATTTCGTGCGATGTATGAAAAGATGTGGTCGCAGATAGGGAAATACGTATGAGCTTTTTTTTATTTTTTGCAGAGGCCTTGAGGCCCGATTGGATCAGTCAGTTTGCTAACTGCTTTGAGGTCAGGAGCAGTGTCTTAGCCATATAATTATTTACTCAGTCTTCTTTTCTGTGTCGTTTCTTATTGAAGGCGTGTTTCTGCTTTTTCTTGTTGTCATTAATACTTCATCGCTCATCCGCCTGCTCCAACGCAATTAATTTTTTGGGGGACCCAGAATTCTTTGCCAAAAACAATTTGAAGCTCCCGACTCAAAAAGAACACCATAAATAAAGACGGGTACAAGGATAAATTGAACCATACTGCAATGGCGCAGTTTTAGTGGTTACAAAACTTGTCAGGCCACAGAAATGATATATTCTGCCATACTTACAACAATGCAAGCCCAGTCGTCGCGATTGTCCACAGTGCCCTCGAAACAACTTTGTAACCCGGCCTTTTTACAGCGACGTTTTTTTTTTTTTCCTTAATGTAAGAGAAATATCCATTATGCGCATACTGTCTCGTGTATCAAATGCGATAAGCCATAGTTGTGGTTTATATTAACAATTTATGCCTCTGTAGCCTGGGAACACGCACACTTCTTTTTTACTCCTTTGTCCAGACTAATGCGCTACATGTCATACAGCCTCAGTTATGAGAAAAAAGTTAAATAGAGCTTTCAGCGAAGGGGATTTGCTGATGTACGCATCAGAAGCGAAATGAAGTACTTTCACCCGTAGCAAACTGCAGCTCCGAAAAAATAAAAACGTTAATGCAATATGGCCGCAGGCAATGCAGTAATACACTGTAGCAGTAATGGACGTTGCCCTGTTGCATTATTCGTTCAACCATAACGTGTATTAACAAAAAACCTATATCCACGAGTGCACTTACTTTCCGCATCATGCCACACAGAAAGTCGTTGTGATGTCATCGTCAATAAATATCTCTTTGATTGTCACTGTATATACTGTATCTCTTTCCACTGATAAATCAATCCTGTTTATTCTATTTCAACATTAGTAGAAGCCATAGCCATGAGCGAAGCGGTTGCTTCGTCGTCTTATGCCGAGAGCCATGTCGGCCGAAGACGTCATGCAGTAGTGGGGCCCATCCACCGTAAGGCTTCACTGAGTGTTTGTCAACTGAGGCTTGCGCCCCCCCCCTTCCTACTAAAAGGACAACGTAATCAAGGTGGTTGCGCTATTCAGTGAAACGCGGTCCACAACTTTTGGCGGGACCGCGAGCGCACGAATTTTCGCAATGCCTACCAAGACAGCGTTGTCAGCATTTGTGGTCACGTCGATGTCGGCGTACAACATATACGTGCTTCGCCAAAAACAACCGAGAAGTACTGTCACATTATGAGTAGTGAAGCTGTTCTTTGTCGAGGCTTTCGTATCCGACATCTATGGTTACAATGGTGGGCATGGTGAGCAAGGAGGGCAGAAATGGGTTGAATGCCACTGCTCACCACTGGTCTACAAAAAAAATGACAGTAACAGATAACCCAACACGCGGGTATGCGCTAGCATCATCGTAAATACCTATGTGCCACGTGATTTTAGTAAATCTCACTGCACACAACATCCACTAAAGAGGAAGAATGGAACGCTTAGCTCGACAAATTACGTGCGCTTTACAATAGTCACTCCACTGTGACCCAACACTTGTTAGTTATGAAAGGCGCTGCTGTGCTACCTCTCCAAAGTATAATAAAGAGTTGTTTAGTAAAAAGCAGTGATAAGGACTCGCAAAACATAGAAATGCGATAGCCTGATGAAGGGAAGGCCACCGGCTTCACTGTTTTTTCACTGTTAGTGAAGCAGAGATGGTTAGGTTGTTAATGAAATACGGATTTTAAAAAATAAACAAACATGGTTCAATACTCCACCGTAGATGAAGTGGCACGTGTTTTCACAGACATAGTTCAGGATTTATTGTGCGCTGATATATGGGAGCTCATACAATGTATGTTGGTATTTGCCAGCTCAACACTGTTTGAGGTGGATGCGCCCACGTTGGCGCCCATAGGAGTACATCTCTTTCCCGAAGACAAACGCCCACGATTATTAATTAGCCATTGTGTTAGCTGAATTTGTTAGCATATACCTGAACACGGCATATTGTGAACCGAGGTGTGAGAGCAAGCTAGCTGGTATTCCGCTATGTTAAAACTTAAACGCAAACGGTAAACAGCGGACAAGGTAATGACGAGGACAAGTTCTAACTTCAAACTATATTTATTAAAGCAACACACAAAAATACGTCTACCTTTCAAATGAGATCAAAATCTTATCCGTCAAAGCACGAGGGTGATAGAGCAAACTATAACTAAAACTAGACAAGACGGCACGGGCCAGTTCTTCTGGCGTATTTATGCTGTGACATGTGTTATGCCATGTGTTATGGCGACAACACTGTCTCTTATAGAATTCAAAGGAGTACGTTCGTGTTCAAGTGGCATCGACGTACACATCAGCTTGAGTTTCATGACATTACATCAAGAGCACTAATACAATTGTTAGAGCAAACCTTCAAAGGGATTGTCATCGTCAGCCTGTCTTGAGCCCTCTGTCTGACGAAGGCTTCTCCACAATGATCCTCAACTCACTCTGTCCCGCGCTAACTGATTCCATTTTATGCCTGAAACTTTCTTAAATTTGTCGTTTTCTTATACCCTCTGCCGTCTACGGCCAGGTTTACCATCTCTTAGTATCCGTTGCGGAAGGAAGGAGAATAGGAGGAAAAGAATGGCAGGGAGGTTAACCAGCCTATAGGCAGCCGGTTTGCTACCCTGCGCAAGGGAGGAGGATGAGAGAAATGAAAAATAGAGGAGAGAGGGAAGAGAGATAAACACAGCACATTCGGCACCACAGGCGCGCACACTCAGTCATAGTCCAGTCTTGTCTTTCACGGTATGTGACATTGCTGTTACATTCATTCCGATGTTCTAAGCGACCTTTTATTCTCTGTCCTTCTATAGACCGGGCCAACACATGTCCGCCTCCCCCCCCCCCTTTTTTTTTACTTGAGTATCTAAAATGATATCGTCAAATCTGTTCATTTTCTAATCTACACTGCTGCGTCCGGTCTCTTGATGTTAAACTTATCTTTTTTTTTTCATGGCGTTGACCGCCGCATAATACTTAGCTTCTTTTCCAGTGTTTGTTTTATAGTACTACTGGTCACAAAAAAATGAAAATTGACACATACCCGTTTGTGGCTTCAAGCCACAAGGGAAACCATATATGGACCTCTCGTAAAGAAAGCCTCTTGCGCCTATTAGTTCCGGGTCGATTCCCGGATCAGGATGAATTTCTCTACATCTGAGAACTGTTTTTTCTGAGAACCCCGTATGGGTTTACTTGCGGCATCGCGCCATGAACGGGTGTTTGTCAATTTCCCTATCTTAACCATTCAGCCACCTTGCGAGATTCCGCTCAACTTGTTTGCAACTACAGTTGCCCTAAATGTTAAAATGGCAAAAACAATGGTTTAACAGTTGCCGCTTTAGTTTTAGTAGTATGCGACCGTTCATGAGCTGACAGCGCCTCAAGTATTGAAGATTGGATGAGTTGGTTCGTCAAACTTGAACTGCTATAGCGCATTAGAGCAACAAAGAAACGACCAAGCAGACCGACACAAGAAAACAGAGCGCTAGCTTTCAACTGTTATTTATTCACAAATTGCAGCCAATATGTAGCCTTGCGCAAGTATACAAAGAACAGCCAAACGTATCACCAAGATTAAAGACACCATCTTTACTACACAGACTAAAGATTCATAGACGGTTCGTCTGATTTTAAAAAAGGCATTTTATGCTCGGGTTGCAAAGAAATCCTTAAATTCCGTCCAACCGCTTGCTCAAACGAGCACAATTGCGGTTTGGGCACTGTGAAACCAGCTCTTTTTACTCGATACCACTTTCATGTGGTAAGAGGTATATTGGCCAGATGGAGCGCTGCCTTAATTAAAAGCTCAAATAGCACCATTACAATGTCTACGAAAGATTCAAGGAACACACTGGAATTCACTGCCGTGATTGCATTGTGGGTGTACCCATTTCTTTAATCAATAGGAATTGGTAGAAACTAACCCATCACAAACTGTTTGAGAAATTATTTCAAGTGTATTGTATAGCAAGAGCTGGCATCACGTGTATCAGCATGGGCTTTATCTGAGCATGAAATGTCCTCTTATAATGAGGCGAACCGACTATGGAACTTTGGTCTGTGAAGTTGAGATGGTGTTGTCTAATCTTGGCAATAGATACGTTCGGGTGTTTTTTGTATGCTTGCTCAAGACTACGTATTCGATGCGATTTGCGAATAAAGCTCAGTTGGAAGTTAGCGCTCTGTCCTCTTGTATCCGTCTGCTCAGCCATATATTTTTTACTGCGATGCGCTAAAGCAGTTTAAGTGCTAGTAGGGCCTACTGTATATGTTCAAGCTCATCTATATTCATCAGCTGATCTGTGTTACTTGAGTAAGCTCCCCTGTTAACATTGAGCTAGGACAGGCCTACTGCTTTGCTGATTCAAAGGTCCGGGTTTGTATCGAGAATTCTCATTTTTTCGCCACACCACCTACACACGACGTTTGTTTTCTGCATAATCATCTTCTGCTCTCTGTGTGGCTATGTCTCTGTAATTCTTTAATCATTCCTTCTAACAATAATCATATTGTCGGGGATTTTACGTCCCAAAATCAAGGTGCGATCATGTCTTGTAATTCATTACCGTCATTGTTGAAGAGAACTGCATCGTCCGCGAATCGGTATGATATTCTCTATTGATCTTCAACTCTATTTTTTCCCAGTGCAGTCGTTTTAATACTTCTCATCGGCAAGCAGTGATACCTGCCTAAACCTACCTAAGTTCTTACCTAAACTACGGAATAGAAAAGCATTCCATGTCAGTCATTAAGATGGCGAAGCTCACGTGCAAGATGGTGGCCAAACAAGCACCCGTGAATGTTTCAAAGGCTTCTGAGAATCTTCTCTGATGCGGGCAGCACTTAAGTGGTAGTTGAAACTCGCAATGTTTGACAAGAGTTTGACAATAATATGCAATATTACCAAAGCAAGGTTCTTTTTGAAAATAGGGGCATTACTCGAGTCTTTCTCAAGCTTACTTACTAAAGTTATGAAAGAGCATCCACGACGTTTAATATTGTGAAGGAGGTTTGCAAACGGTGGATTACGTTACCGAAACCTAGAATGCTTAAAGTCCCCCAAAAAGTAAAAGGAGTGGTTTGCTCCTGTTATGTGATGCATAAACTAAGCCTCTGGTAGTAACGCATAAAAAGATCCAACGCGCACGCACACACGTGTTTGTGCTTGCATTCGTACACCTTTTTTTTTTTCAGTACAAGTGCGTGAGAATAGCAATGGCAACGCTGTACTCGCTCGAATGGCAACTCGAGATCATAAAGCAATCATCCTAGAAACAATCCAGTAGTTTCCCGGGAGTGCCCAATTCGAAAGAATATCCTGCAGACCTCAAGGCAAACAGCCGCTGTGTGCAATTATTGCTGAGAACCTTGAAGAAAAAAGCCGCCAGCGGTGAAGTAAGCGAGTGAGGGGATAAGGGTGGTTGAAAGGAGCGCGAGCAACCGTTATTTGCTGAAAGGAGCAACGCGACAATTTGACCTCAGTCAAACCACATGATTTAATGACTAAAAGGCTTAGCGGTTTGCGAGACTAAACGACGTGCTCTAATGACTTTTTTTTGCCTCCACTGTCTTTATTCTCTTTTTTTCGACTGCACTTTTCCCACTCATATTTCCTTTCTTCCTTTCATCTCTGGGCTCTATAGGTTAGTAGGTACCATGGAGCGTTTATTTCAACGCTTCACTGCATAAGCGACGACGCCCTGAGAGCATCAACGTAGATTTTTCTCGTAGTTGGTTTACTCAACACGAATTCATGAAGGAAGCATTGAAGGTTTGTCGTTCTATTTTCGCAAGAACGTTTCTCTTTTTTTTTTCGCATATCGCCTTCTTTGCGGCGTACATTTAATGTAATTGCCGACCCTCCTGCCCCTCCGTGTGAACGTGCGAAGGCTGGGAGAGAACATGACGACAGACTGCAGAGGCTCGCCCACTTCATTTGAACCAGTACACCACTGACGTCTTCTCGACTCCCACGCTTCTTTCGTTTTCGTCCACGTTGATGGAATAGAGCAACATTTGTCGGGTTTAATCCCGCGTTGAAAACTGCGCCGGGGATTATTGCTCTCTTACCATCGCTGCTCCCATCTCTTCCAGCCCATACGACCGCGACTGCAGCCTCGTTTTGTTAATCATTTCTCGTTGAAAGCTATCTCTGCAGCGTGTCTTCACGTTTCCATATTCAACGTCGCATGATCCAGGCTCGCTACTCTGTAGTAAATACACGCTACTGTATACTGCGTGGTGCGCCGAAAATGGCGCAACACTAGTGAGGAGGCCTGTGATTTCACAAAGTGTATCGCGGCGAGAACGGCTTGCAACATCGGGTGCAGGCGTCCGGCGAAGCCGACGCGTTATATGGTCATGACCATCAAATGATGCCATTACACTGATGCCGGCCATCGGCGAAGCAATGCGCGCGAAGGCGATGCCTGCCCGCGGCGTTGAATACAAGGAGTGATTTAACGACCGGCTCTCTCGCGTGAAGCACACGAACCAGCTTTCTGCTTTCGTTCATGCAAGCCTTACTTCTCCTTCGTTTCAAAATGGCTGTCGCGCGATCACGCGATTTAAATAGAAAATAAAATAAATAGAAAACCATCAGGAAATCGTGTTCCTGATGGTTTTCTTTCCCTGCATTGCCAGAGATGTAATTGCACACCGAAATTCAAGGAAACGGTTATAATCAATAGAAGTAGGCACGAGATGACGCGGTTGGTATTGGAGGCCGGCAGAATTGCAGAGCTAGGTGACACGTGTGTGAGCAGCCCATCAGTGGTGTTGACAGATAAGGAACTTGATTACATGTATTCGCGATAGGGTTTGTGGTAACATGGGATAAAAGGAAGAAAGAAAAAGTAGAAAAAGATTGAAAAATATAAAATTGTAAAGTATTGGAACACGCGCGTTGGTTATATTTGATGGTTTTTAGAGCTACGCACGTGCGACGTTGGCGTGGTGGATCGCATACACCACGGAGATCTGCGTGTAATAAATTGTTGTTGAAAGTTAGCGCTGTGTTGTGTCTATGTGCCTTCTCTTGTCCGTGTTCGTTGTCTGCGCTACCATCCATCATCATGTCTAACTCTAGGCCACATTCACAGTCGCCTGCCCAGGGATGTGCAGATAGGAACAGGGTGCTTTTTTGCTTTTTTTCAGGCACAAGGCGATTTGGTAAATACTCGCTCCTAATCTTTATAACGCTATTTTATCGCATTTTTGTCTATTCATTGCATTTTAGGTCAATGTAACAGTATTTTTCAAGAAAAGTCTTCTTATCTCGGGCAATATAAAAGCAAGATACTTTTGTCTTCGCATATGCTGATATACCGGCCAGAAAAGTAACACTGTAAAAAAAGAAAAAAACGTTATAGCGAGAGTGTTAATCTTGTATCATAAAGATCGACCGAATAAACTGTGAATTTTATATGACTAACTTCTGTGCTTTTGTGTAAATATGTGGACAACACACATCCATGTTTCCGCACTGCTTTGTCTTCTGTAACATCTTACCGAAGCTTTGTTTAACTCCCTATCATGCTTGTGAGTTTAGCGATTTTGTTGAAATATATCACTATTTCTTCTGCCTTGAGACATTCTGTTTGTTTTTTTTTGCTTTTTTACGTGCACAGTAAGTGTTATCTTTCATACCAATAGAAGCACGTTTTCTGAATACAGGTGCCAACCTTTCCTATAAGCCATATCAATTAAAGGAGACTTGTAACTGACTGAAGCTTCGCTAATATCAAATGCGAAAGTGGTTTCGCGCTTCATATATGCCAGGTATAAAGTGTTACACCAAACGTGTTCACGAGAGAAAGATAAATATTAGTGCTTTGTTGGAAGGCAGTAAATTTGACAGCAGCTATTTTGTATATTCTACAGAAGAGAAAGCAAATTACTCTTGTTCCCTCAAGTCCTTCACGTGGAGCGCATATCTACGTATACCATGGGCATAAGCCGGCCACAGGCATGTAATAAAGAAGAATCATTTTGCACTGATTTCCTCATATGAAGGTCACCTCTAATTATAACAAAATAAAGGAAAAGGAAAACATCTGCAAGGAATTTCAAAGCGTTCCGTAAAAATTCTCGTCGGCAGACCATCGAAAACACCCCGAAACAAAGTATAGTTGTGTTAATGCACAAGAGCTCGTTTCTGCATCGGTTTTTTTTTTGCCCTTATGTCCCGGTCTCCCACTGATTACTCAATAATCCACCGCGTGTTTCAGCGCCGTGTTTCAGCGCTGGAATATCATTAAGAGCGACGCGAACTCCCACTCCGACCATACCGCTATCAAAATTTCGCTCCCAACCCCACGGACGAGCCGGAGAAGGTGGTGCAACAAAGCAACGCAGGAATCGCTCAAACGAAACCTTAATTACATATATTTTATCGTGTTTTTCTTTATAACACTCAGCTAGGCACCAAAGTTCAATCATAGATTTTGAAATGCATATCGTTTGCTTCGAAAAAACAAGACAGAAAAATAAATGAGCCTGAGCGACGAGATAACAAAAAAGACAACAAAAAATTGGAACCAAAGTGCGCAGTTGAGCGACGAGATAACAAAAAAAAAAGAGCACGAAATTTGGAGCCAAAGTGCGGAGTGTTAGTG
The DNA here is from genome assembly GCF_043290135.1 of Rhipicephalus microplus. NCBI lineage: Eukaryota > Metazoa > Arthropoda > Arachnida > Ixodida > Ixodidae > Rhipicephalus > Rhipicephalus microplus. Next base: position 218,364,863 of record NC_134701.1, on the reverse strand, counting down.
ATTGTTTTGTGTGTGTTTGCACATGCTTTCGTGTGGCTGTGTCAAGGTTCTATCGCCTCATCGCCACCGCGGAGTACTAACGAGTTCCCAATACGCCCTTCCTTTCTCCCTTTCCCCGCTCTGCTGTGCAGACAAGTACCAGATATCGACGGAGGGGGACCTGGTCATCGACCGCGTCGACATGGCCGACGCGAGGCGCAAGTACCGCTGCATCACGCGCAACATTCTGGTCGGCGAGACCGTGTCCGGTTCCAGCTGGGCACAGCTGCTTGTTACCGGTAGGTGATGGCGGCCCGCCCGACCGACCACTCGTGCCTCGCGAGCCGCCACTATAACTACAACACCCGCTTCAACCGATCTGCCTTCCTTTCAGTACACCCCCTTTTCCCGCGTCGTCACTCTACCCTAGAAGCCTCTTTCTGGTATTTCTTTGTCGGTTGCTCGCCTTCCTTTACCTGTCACTCGGTTCTGCACCGCACTGCTGCTGCTCCAGCCAGCCGCCACCACTTGCTCTTGTCAACCCGTTAACGCGTCCGGGAGCCGTAAGCACCACTCCGCCCATTCGCTGCGTCGACACGCGCGCTAACGAACAAACGAAAGCCGACGGGCTTCTCCTATAGCGTGGATCTGGGCAACGGCACGAACGCTGCCCGGACGAGAACAATTTCGTTTGTCAGAGCAACGTACTCGTTTTTTCTTTTCGTCCCTTTTTTGCTTGTGCCGTAGCTTTCATGTAACACGCCACATCTATTTGCGTGCGTTTTCGGTATCTTATTCGTCACGCGTCGTTCATCTGTAGCTTTCGCGCTTGTTTCCTTTTTGTTTTAAGACTGAGAGTGAGCACACTGTTGGGTCTCGTAGATACGCAGGTAAATCATTCGCTCACAGAGCAATTTATAAAAAAAATGTATGAAGGGAAACAAAAAAGGCAGAAGGCAAGTAGGTCATTCGGAAAAACATCCAGTTCATCACCCTATATAAGACATTGGGGAAGTACAAGAGATGGAAGAAAGAGGGTGAGAGAATGGGTGTCACACTTTGACCGTGAAATTCGTATAATTGTAAAAATACTTGGCCGTTTTTAAAGGTCCAATATCTGCTGAAAATCGAACCAGTGTAAACTTAACTAGAAAACACTGACTATGTAAGCAGGTTGCTGTTGAAGAGTTTCAGAATAAAGATTATTTAATTTGCGCTGTTCTCACACAGCAACACATTATTGTTAGCACTTTCGCGATGTAGTGTGGAGCTGTTGTCGGCAATATGGTTCAGAAAAACTAACGGCCTTGAGAACAGTCAAATTATTAGACCAGCACTTTCATGCAGCACTGCTACGCCCTCTATTGTGAGGCGCTTCAAGGTGACCCACGCAAAAACAATGACCATACATCTCTACGACAAACCACTCCCCCAGTCTCGCAATTGTCATCAATATATGCATGTATTCTTTATTTGTTTGTGCGGGAGTTAACATGCACGTGGTCGGAGGGGCGATGCGTGTGTGCGCGAGCATACGTGTGTTCTCACCGGAAGAACGCCGCGGCTGCAGGAAACAAGAATAATGGCTAACCAAGCGAATCGCCGCCATAAATACCTCCAAACTATTTTAATTGGACGCACCTCCCAAACATGGACATGATTGCCCCCCTTGACATTGCAGAATAGAAATCTAACCATGCTTGTTTCACCTAGTAATGGATTTCTTTCCACGAACGGCGTAATTAACGAACCTTTTGGATGCAAAGCACCTCTTGGACTCGCATGTGTAACATCATACGTACGTACGTGAGCCTGTACGAGCGCCGCGCCACAAGTCGTTTCTTTTGCCGCAAATGTTGCAGTGGTGCCAAGTAAGTCATGCCGCTGATGCGCGTTGACGTCACGCTCCCCTCTTACACTTCTCTTACAGGGGCACGCTGACGTCACTCTCTCCCTCACCCGCCGCAGCATGCTCGCCGCGGCACCCGCAGCTGCCACTTCTATGTCGCGTGCCAGCAGGAACCTCTTAGCGTGCACTTCACCGATCAAAAGGCCGTGTTAATCAAGGCGAAATATGCGCATTCTCCGGTCCAGTGCCCGTGTCTCGACTCTGAAGAAACGACGAGTACGAAGTCATGCCAAAGAGTACAATGAAACTTGCACGAAACCCAACCAGACCCCCGTGAATTTGTGTAACGTTTACTCGAGCAAACGCTACACCAAGTTTCGCTTCGAACCGTTCTCAGCACCCGCGTCGGCGCCCGTTTTAACCGAGTCAACGCCGTGCGCAGCGCTGCTACTTCGCACTACATCATGGATCCCTTCGAGGAGATGGTCCATAATTTTTTTACTGTTGCTTTTCTTTTCCTGCCTTTACACCATGTTTGTAACGCCCCTGGTTACTACTTGGTTCTCACTATTGTTACGGTGTAACCGTCGCAACAGCTGGCGGGAGCACTTTGCGACGTCGATACACATTACAGGCCACATAGAACTGTTTGCTGCGTTGGCTAGGGCCCACCGGAGCTGCTGGCCATTGCTGTACCAATGTTCTAGCTCTCTGTCCTTTTATTTGTCTACACCTCCCCTCTCTGCTCTTCTCTCTCTCCTCTTCTCTCTCTCCTCTTCTCTCTCTTCCCACTTTCTCTCTCTCTATACATCAGTTATCGCAGCATGTGCCACCCGCTGAACATTAGACGCACCAGTTTCGGTCGCAAACTGAATGCGAATCCGATGAAAGCCTCCTAGGGCCCGAAGCTGCGCAGCGGGGTGTAATTAACGTCGCGTAACGCTGTCCACATTGAGGCGAGAGAAAGAGTGAAGGAAATGAAGGGCGAGAGAGAACGGCAGGAATAACGTTCGTGTCGTTTTCAGCTGCCACGAAAAACGGCTCCCCCGTTGGCACACTGGCGGCTGATAACTGCTTGGCTATTGATTTTTGGCGCCGCCAGCTCGGGACCTGACCAAAGTTTTATTTTATTACTCTTGTTAGGTGGCTATTAGCGAGAATCCACGCGCGGGCCAGGCCTGAATCTCTATAGGGGACTACTGTTCTCTGCAAAAGCAGGCCAGAGACGCCATGTGAAGTACTTGGGGGTAATAATCGGTCGGAAGCAGGTATCCGTTCAATATATGCTCTAGTCGTTGTCACACCCGCATTTCGTCTACTTAATGGTAGATATTAAATGTTGGTAACGTGCGAAAGATGCATGTGGGTGTGGCAGATTGCTGTTTCGAGGAACATATAATACTTCACCTTGATTTCTTCTTCTCGTTTTATTCGGCAGGATGTATGTCATGAGAGGTCTGCATCGAACAAATAGTATATACAATACAAGCGCATGGGGATTAAGCAGACCAAAGTTTGGCTACTCGGAAACGCCTCTGCATTCGATAGTGTGGGCGCAACAACTCCCAGCAGCCACCTAGGTGGGCCCAAGCTCGGGCTTTCCATTAGCCCAACTTTAAATAAAGTTACCTTATCATCATCATCGGAAACGTGACATCGTTTAATGAAAGAGAGTTAGGTGTTTTGCTAGATTTTTGGCCGGTAATGTAAAATACGTTATTATGTGGACGCATCTGAACGAATATACACCGTTATTCAATCAATATATCTTAGATCCAACTTAAACTACATTTGGTTACAACCTAAATACAAGCGCCGCTCACAGAACTGCGGCACACCTGTCATTTATTTGTTCAAGAGAGTCATGCTACGTAACTTTCGTTGCAACCATAAATTATTTTTCGCTGCTAACATAAATGCGATGCACAGTACTGATTAACGTTCATCGTCTCTACTTCAAACATTACGTTTGACAGAGAGTGATGCTAAAACCTTTGCTAAAGTTGCACAAAAAGTCAGATTTTTTTCAACCACAAACCATCGAGACCAACATGTGTCTGTGAGGAAAAAGAACGATCTGAACTACGCAAATGGTACTTGACGCATAGAGAAAGAAGAAGACAAGAGCGGACACTCCGCGAAACCTGGCCTCAGGAAGTGCGTCACGACTACGTAACGAACTAGTGCTCTCACCAAACGTCAGAGGGCGCAAGCGCAAAAAAAAAAAACAGTTATAATCAATGCACCAGAATTGTTTTTACAAAATAATAATTATACGCCCAAATTTGGTATGTTTTTTATACATAAAAACAATTTATACAACACACCTTACGCGATTATTTTTCTTCAGCCGTACTGTCATAAACACCATCTACCTAGCGACAAGCCCATGCATGACTGACAGCGAGAAGCTTTCGTCGCTTTCGTCAACGTCGGCTGCGTCGGCGTTTTCATGCGTGAGATAACAGGTGAGGCACGTTTTCAAGCGAAGCTTGTTGAATGACATGTTGTTGGTCTTGTTGGGTCATTTTTTCAGAAAACGGTTACACTTGCGCGAATAAGACACCATGCAAGAAACATAGAAAGATGCACACACACACACGTTGCGCTTCGAGTGTGCGAGTTTGTTTCTTACGTGGCGTCTCATTCACGCAGTTGTAACCTTTTTCTGAAGCTTGTAAGGACTGGGAAGTTCGCTAAAAAGAAAGTTTGTGGCTCTATGCGGCGGCTAGACGGGAACATTGTGCAACGTATGCAGTATAGCAAAGGCGGCACGGCGTCATGCCGAGGCGACGCGTGCTGCGTCTGCCACGGACGCGAGCGTCTGTGCGCTGAGCGTAGCTGGGCAGCTAGGTCATAGGCTCGGTGCAAAATATTGAGAAGCATTCGCTGGGCCTCGCATGCTTCACGACGCGTTTCCCGAAGGCTCGGAACACGAATAATTCTTGGTGTGCCGGAGACAAATCTGGACTAGCCAAGTGGCCATCATATTCGTTTTTTCGCTAGCCTTGTGCCACTAGTGCAAGCTGCTCACAAATTTTTTTGACGTTTCCAATATAATTTTACCGCATAAATTTCAACTACAATTTTTCTTCCCAAGGTTCTGCTGATACTGCGTACGTACGAAGGTTGTTCTAAAGTTCCCAGGCCGCGATACCATTGCATTACAAGGGATAGCGGCCTGGAAACTTCTGAAGATCTTTGTACGTGGTCTTGACGTATATCTTTGCAAGTCAGAGTTTTATGGGTCAGAGATGTATCACCGGTTTTGTATTGTGCATCGATTAGCTAATCATTCAAAGGGGTTTGTTGGTACACTTATGACGTGCACATATCTTTTTCGTAATTTGACAGCGAAGCATCCACTTACTAACATTTTCAGACCGCGCTGACGCCATGCCGTCCGGCGGTCCAAGCTACGGCAGCTACTGCTGTGTATCGTGGTGCTTCAACAATGGCAGAACACACAAGAAGCCTGGGACGAGTTTCTTCCGCATACCACGGCGAGATGCATTTGTTGTCTACCTTTGTCATATTGTGCTTTTTATATTCTCAGACTCTACCTTGCCTTTGAATAAAACATTACGGATACTCTGTCTCTTTGACTGATATATACATTCATCACTCGTTCCAAAAGAAAAACACAAGCGCGATGAATAAAACCGTAGTGAATTATCATTACCTGCATCTCTTTTTATTATAACTTAATCGAAATAAAAATTACGTCACGACCGATTCGCACGAACCACTGAACAAAACAAAACAGGGAATCGCTAAATCAAAACGACCTACAAAAACTATCAATTTGGGCGATGAATAGTGGTCTGAAATCATGAACTTTCGTCATAGCCAAACGTCGGTTATGCAAAGTAATTCAAAATTTGCGCCAGTGAAACCGAAACAGGAAGCGCACGCCACTTGCTCTCATCAACCACTAGGTGTGCTAGGGTCGATTGGGCCGCTGGGGTCTACGGGAGTGTCCACTCTTAACCTTTATTTCTCTATGCTTGACGTCCCAAAATGAGCAATTATGATTTTGTGCCGCCTACTCAATTTTTTGTCGCGAAGAGTGAGTCACGGTGGTCCGTGGAGCTTGCATTCATTCTTCGGGTGTAAACGACTATATAAAGCTGTCGAACACATATGTTGTCGTAGTGCTTACGAAAGTATCCGCTTAGCAAAACGGTCACTGCCGAAATAAATAAGGCTCGCCGTTCAACTTGGCGAAGCTCCCTAGGGCCTAGCCTTGTAGACGTGTGCGTGCGTCACGCGGAGATCCACGAATGTGAGACACCGATGTTTCTCACATCTGAAGTAAATTTTTAACAATAGACTGATATAAATCACAATTGTCACAGGATGATTAAAGAACCTAGACGTGCAAATTCTTTAGGCCGACGAGTCGGCGACTTCAACGTACACATTACGAATCTTATCGGGCCTGGCTTTTCCGCCGAAGCTCACCGTCTGCTCTCATGGTGGTTAGAAAATCATTGCTATAGTCGAAACGTGTTTGTATGTGAATAAAAAAAGCTTAATCATATACTAATAGCAATCAAGATTGCGACATAACAATATAAAACCCCTACAATCACAAGCCCTTTATACTAGTCGGCGAGTTCAACGTAGACATTTCGTACGTTAAGATGAAGCTTTGTCGTTGAGTATTTATTTCACTTTATGTAACCCAATTTGCATTATATGAGGCGACACTCAGGTAAGATATCTGAGACACAAGAAAAAGTTTAACGATACACTAGGATCAATTATAAGGGTGACATAACCATATAAAACATCTACAAGCACAAACCCATTGTGCTAGTCGGTGACTTCAACGTAGACATTATGGACCTTAGGACCGAGCTTTGTCGTTGAGTTTTTATTTCACTTCATGTCGCCCAACTTTTATTGTGTGAGGCAACGCTCAGGTAACATATGTGAGACACAAAAAAGGTTTAACAGTATACAAATATCAATATTAGGTGCGAAAGGAAAATATAAAGCTCCTACACTGCACAAACCCTTTTTGCTATGTCGGTGACTTCAACTTGGACACTATGGACCTATCGACTTAGCTTCATCAATCATCATCTTTCGCTTCGTGGATATGCGTGGATTTTTTTTTAAGGCGGAGCATTTCTTAGCCGCATGATGTCACGCCGTCCACGTTCCCACTGCACATGATCGTCTCGTCTCGTCTCCCTCGAACGCGAGCGGTGTGTATATAAGCGGTGGAGCGCACGTTCAGAATTTAGCGAAGGGCATTTCCTATCCGTCCAATACAACGACGGCACCAAGCAATAAAGGTAGACTTTACGTTTGCACTCCTTTTCTTCGCTTTCAGTTCATTCAATAAACAAGAATAATACAGAATAAATAACAAGCATTTCCAGACCACACCTAATAACGCAACATTCACGCGATACGCCCCCTGTCTGTGACGCATTTACTCGAGTTCCCCCCGTGGGAAGATGGGGGCGCCAATGTTTTTTTTTTTATTTTAAGTGACGGAACAAGTAGGGCTTGTCTGAAGCAGCTCATTTGTCTTATTGCGCAAGCTGCAATGCATGAGCTATAAGCAGAAATGCGCACACTAATATAAGGGGACTGACAATGAAATGGGGAAGAGATTCATCAATAAGCCGATATTTCAGTGCACTCCAAAGAAAAAAGGTGTGAAGAGGGTGCGAGGTTTGTCCTTTTGAAGACTAATAGGGCTGCCAGAATGGTTAATTTTTCTAGGGACTAACGACTCTTGGTCTAACGGTTAGTACCCACAAACCAATTCAAGTGACCCACATTTAGTCTTCCCATTTTCAGCTTAGCAGGTAACACTTGTTCCCCACAAATTACATCAAAGTACTAGCATTTAGTCTTGACATTTAGACCTAAGCGGGCAATCGATGGTCCTCACAGTTACATTTAGCCGGACAAATGGTTGGTCCACTCTAATACTCCACACCGATGGACTTTTTATCACCCCTAATACCGTAATGACCATGGAGGATTTTCTAGTTACTCTCCGCAAAACCTAACACCTTTTCTCCTGTTTAACTCTACAGCGAGCAACAAATGGCGCGGAAAAGAACTCGCAAAAAAAATGTTTAGTCATTCGTGTATCACTGCTTTCTCAGTCAATGCAACAACGAAAGACAAATGTGAGACAAAGATATCTTTTATTTTTCTATATACGTATGACGTTTCTGTATTATTTCAGTAAATTCACGGTGAAATAGGCAGTACAAGTCCAGCCTCATCAAATCTCGTATACAGTCCTCCTTGTGAAGCTTCTGAGGCGGAAATAATAGATGACAGATATTGCACACGCCACTGCACACAACCTACTGCACTTTGTGGTCTACGGCTGCACAACAAGATTGCAAAAATAGTTAGCCACACGTCGCAGAGGATGAACATGCATGCATATATAAAATACGTGCGAAGTGAAGTAAAAACATGCGTGTAAAATATGACATGCAAACAATTAGCATAGCCTACGTACAGTGAGAATCGACGATACACGAAGCAGGAATGAGGAAGGTTGATATGTCAATTACGAGTCAGCACAATTTTACAAGGCGAACGTAAATTATGCCGTACAGAGTTCAATGCCAAGTTGTGTTTAGAAGTGTAGTTTACCTTGGTCGTCTATTCTCTTCACGTGATACCAAATTTAGTATCACGTGACGTCACATGTAGAGCTAGTGAAACGGCCGCGAACATGCTGTGAGAGCAGCAAGTAGTCATGTTTTACATCGCACGCATGCCATGACTGTCATATTTGGACGTGTCATTTACCTTCGTCAGCTATTCACGTCATGCGATACCCAATTTCGTATAAGTGGAGCTAGCGAAACGGCCGCGAGCACACTATGAGCGTAGCATATAATCATGTTTCACATAACACGCATATCATGATTATGATGTCTAGACGTGTCATTTACCTTCGTCGTCTATTCACGTCACGTGATGCAAAATTTGGCTTATGTGGAGCTGGGAAACGACCCCGAGCGCACCATAATCGTGGTGTGTAGTCATGACTAGTCATAACATGAAAATCATGACATGCATGTTATGATTTCTACGTTAGGGTCTGTCACTTAGGTTATCCATGCAGTCATGTCATACCATACAAGATTTTCAAAATGTCGTGTGAACGAAACCACCGCAAGAGCAGCAAGATCATGAAATGTAAATCATAACATTCATGACATACATATCATGATTTTCATGTTACAACTAGACAATTATGCTCGTCATACAGTGATGTTATGCCGTATCAATTTGGGTATCGATACCATTATCGAGACGGCTAGGTGAGCTAAAAGTCGTCCGTGTGCTTAGATTTGGGTGCACGTTAAAGAACCCCAGGTGGTCGAAATTTCCGGAGCCCTCCACTACATAATCATATGGTGGTTTTGGGACGTTAAACCCCACATATCAATCAGCTAAAAGTCGTAGGCGGATAGATAGATAGATAGATAGATAGATAGATAGATAGATAGATAGATAGATAGATAGATAGATAGATAGATAGATAGATAGATAGATAGATAGATAGATAGATAGATAGATAGATAGATAGATAGATAGATAGATAGATAGATAGATAGATAGATAGATAGATAGATAGATAGATAGATAGATAGATAGATAGATAGATAGATAGACAGATAGATAGATAGATAGATAGATAGATAGATAGATAGATAGATAGATAGATAGATAGATAGATAGATAGATAGATAGATAGATAGATAGATAGATAGATAGATAGATAGATAGATAGATAGATAGATAGATAGATAGATAGATAGATAGATAGATAGATAGATAGATAGATAGATAGATAGATAGATAGATAGATAGATAGATAGATAGATAGATAGATAGATAGATAGATAGATAGATAGATAGATAGATAGATAGATAGATAGATAGATAGATAGATAGATAGATAGATAGATAGATAGATAGATAGATAGATAGATAGATAGATGCTCTCAAAGTCGCCGAAGTTCACTAAGAAATGCTTTGCATTTAATAACTTTGCCGTGATGTCATACATCGTACAAGACGCATTTCGAGCCACATCGCGCAAAAGTTTCAGTTCAGCGGCCGCAGCCATAACTCTAAGACGCCACGAACCACAGTGCCGGCATCCAGCCGGTGAGTTCTAAGTGAGTGACGCAGTACAGCTCGAGCAAGCGAACGTGAAACCGAACACGGCGTCGCACGCGGGGCGTCTGCCGTCAGGGAACCTCGAAAAAGAAAGCGAGTGAACGCTCAGCCGCCGCCACGAATAGCGCCGAGCCGGTTCGGAACAAGCGCCGATGAAACCGATGACTATGGCGGCTCTTTACCACAAGCTTCCTTGAGTGAGTGCGAGTGCAGCGAGCGAATGCGAGTGCACCGCCGGAGCCACCGCCAACAGCCGGCGCCAAGCTGCTTGCGACCGATTGACGGGGAAGCCAACTATAATGGCGACCAATTTTCACAAATTTCTGACGTTAGCGGAAGCCCACACCTGCCCGTGTCGGTGCGCTTCAATTGCACGGCATACTACAACCAAGCTCATTACCGGCAACCACAACGTGTTTTGGATGACTGGCAGCGCAGCGACGAGGTCTCCAGCCAATATGGCTAGCCCGCAGCTCAACACGGCGGCGAACACTCAATGAGCAAGTGGCCGATGGTGATGGCGGCCAATTTCTAGGTGGTCACAAAGCACAGGCCAGCTGCAGACACCCAAGCCGACAGCCCGTTGCTGGCAGGCGCGATCCGTATCGCGCACGCGAAAAGTACAGCAGAATAAAGAGTTATCACCTACTTGTGAAGTAATTCATCGTCGATTCATGCCCTGAGTCAGACTGAAATAATGTATCCGATCGGCCTGCTGTCTTCTCAGCCGTCATTCCCAACCGCTCATGTCGTGAGGTGGTCACGACCATCGTGATTACGCCAAGATATAAAGCGTGGCATGCCGATGTGTCGAGATCTGCTGTAGACTTCATGTGTGCAGTGAAACGTAAAAGCAACTTCGCGTGCTCATTCATGGGTACGTCTATATAAGGCACGCAAGGCACCTCGGCGCAATTCCTAGATCGCCTAACTCTGGGAGCGCGAGGCAAAACGCCAACCATCGCCAAAAAAAAAAGGGGGGGGGGGAAACTAGACCTAGAGCGAGAAGGACGGTTAGTTTCCTTGACAACAGTTTGCACACGGCCCGCATCTCCAGCGCACTTTGGAGACTATAGCCGTTTTTCACACGGCACGCATCACTCTGTAATTACTCCTCAATAGTCTATCCGTTAATCGCGCTCGCCTATTAAGCCCCGTCACTCCTTTTCGGGTAATTTTGTCTAAGAGTGTATGACTCCCGCGTCTAAAATAGGCCACCACTCGAATATATATGACTACCTTCCGCCTCCACCCTCATCGTTTTTATATTTCTGTTCCTTTGATTCTTCTATATTCGATATAGAGGACTCGGCAACAGAATTCTGTTTTTATTTTATAGATACAGCGCTTGTGTAAGTCTACCAGTCGAAACGCACAGGCTTAGCGTCGCGTATACGAGCTAAAAAATATGTGCTTACTCTTACAAATATGATAGCTTATGACAGGGCCGGGTTAGTATACAGGCCAGAAACTGGCCGATAGGTCCGACAGCACTTACCAGCCATGCCCAATATCCCGAACCATACTTGAGACACCTGAGTCGAAAGTACTCCTCGTTTCCTGTTACAATGCTGTGTGCACGAGTTTTTTATAACGCTCCAACGGACATCTAACCTGTAAGAGTTCTTCCGAGACTATTTTGATTTTTTGTTTAGAAAGGAGGTTCTGTTAAAAGAAATCACCACATCGAGCGAAATAAGATTCTTAGCTCTTCAAGCACGTTCGCGATGTCACGAAACATTCGCAGACCACTTGCTAGTGAATGCACGTTCCGCTCTTTCTCTCCGTGTGGGCGACGTGATGTTGTCAGAGCCGCGGGCCCGAGCCAGCAGTGTGAGGCCGCTGTTTGATTCAATCTTACGCACGTTTGGAGATCAATGCTTGCATTTGTCACGCAAGCTGCCCACCACCAAAGCATTCTTTTTTCTATCTTCTTTCTTCCGCAAATTCATTTTTTTCTTCCAACCAATTCTCTCTTCTATCAATGAGCCCTGTGGCATCCCCGCAGTTGTGTTTCTTTAACTTTTCTTTACCGCTATTTTACTGGAGCGATCGTTTTGAAGGGAAGCACTCATGTCGCTAACATGTCTTGCTTTGTGTCTTGTCCCGACACTAGTTCAGTCTTTTCACGGCAAATGCGACGTGCGACCGCGGTAAACATTTATGGAGCACGTAGGAAGAACAAAGGTCTAGCCCGAACCAACGTACGAACATCCCTCGCGCGTACCAGTGCGGTTCTTCGAGTTAGGTTAAAAAAAGCGAGAGAATTCACGCGCCTCGTGTTTACGTTCCGATTTAACTAGACCGGACGGAAACCAGCAGTGAAAAAGAGACAAGCCATAAGGAACTGAGCTTAGACTTTTTTTTTTCCTTACTGCCAACCGGAGCCAATAGCTATGAAAAAAGAAGCTGAGAAAAAGAAAACAGAAATCAATCTGCACGACGTCCCTCGTAAAACGTATTCCTGGTTCTTCTTTATCGCGTCGAGTGAAGCGGTGGCGGTGATTCTGGAGATGCCGTTCGGGACGAATTGAAACGATCGCCATTTGTTTGTGACGTTGATGTCGCCGTCTAGGATCGCCCGGGTCGTCGTCGGAGACCGTCGTGTGTACGAGGCGAGAGTGCTTCCCGCGCAATCCTTCCAAGAAAACGAAAATTGAAAAGATACACATGATCGTGAAATATAAGCCACGTGCGTCCTCTGCCTACCAAGCCCGTACACTTAAAGGAGTAACAAAAAGAGAACAAAAAATGGCGATGTAGAAAAACGGGGAATAGCAAGCGGGGAGGAGGAGCTTGCGCTCACTGCGAATGATGTTTAAGGGTCTATATCTTTCTTTTTTTTCTTTTTTTTATGGCGTGTGCGATCAAAGTTTATGCCTTAGTGCCTATTTATCAATTTTTTCACTCTTGTTTTTTTCTAGGCTGGGAAGTAGAGAAAGGTGTGTAGGGAGTACGAATACATGTGGACGACAGACTGCGAGGCGTCTATACTTCTTTATGGGTGCGAGTAGTGTGCATTTGATGCAAAGTGAGCAAGCAGAGAGATGGTAGGGGTATAAAAAAAAATTTATAGAAAGAAAAAGAAGGAACACGGCGGCGGGCCGACACACGTAGTTGTCACGTGGGTGAAAAATGACGACCACTGCTTTCTATTCAGTCTGGGCGAAAGATAAGCTAGAACGAGTGATTTCGAATTCCTGGGGTCGCGTGCTTACATCTTTTGCCCGCTCAAACTCTCCAAGATTTTCTGGCCCGGATGGCGAAACACAGTTTGTCAAGCTTCATCTACGTAAGTTCTGTTTTCGTTTGTGAACGTTTTTCTGTTCGGACTATACCGCGCAATTTTTTTTCGAAACTTTGACTTGGTCGTTCGCTTCTTCATTTATCATATTTTAGCCAGCTGGAAAGCCTGGCTCTTTCTTTTTTTCTCCTTTTCGGACTACCAGGTCTAGAAATGACGATAACGCTGCTCCTTCTCGGGTTTTCAAATAAAGCTTCCCGCCAGATTTTTTCAGCCCATAAACACACGCGTGGGTATTTCTGCATTTTTATGCTTTACGCGTACGTTTTTTAGCGTCGCGCATGGCCATTGCAAGTTACCGGCAAAAATGAAAATGACTTTAAGAGGGAGTTATACCTTTGAAACTACGGCAAGAAAGACATGCTTTATCTTTGTGTGTCGGACGATTTCTAGTCTTACGCTGCTTTAGCAGAACTGAAAGCACCAAGTCTTCTAGGCTCCTATATGCTTCAGACACGTACGCCTCTCTGAACCTTATGATGCCCAACCTAGTGGTGTACTGATCGTGGCACTCGATTTCTGACCCGAAGGCCGCGGAATTAAATCTCGGGTGCATTTAGATGGAGGTGAAAAGTAGAGGTCTGCGTGCTTAGCTTTAGGCGTGTGTTGAAGAACATCGGAGGGTCAAAATTTCCCGAGCCCTCCACTACGGCGCCCGTCTTGTTCATATCGTGATTTATGGGACGTGAAATCTTAATTATTATTATAATAATATTATTATTATTATTATTATTAGTAGTAGTAGTAGTAGTAGTAGTAGTAGTAGTAATAGTAGTAGTAGTAGTAGTAGTAGTAGTAGTAGTAGTAGTAGTAGTAGTAGTAGCCTGACAATGCAGGAATGCTTGCTCACAGCAAGACGCTGTGCTTGCAGTAACAGCATGGTAATGGTAACGTAAAACGTACTATCTGGGTAAAATGAAACAGGAACAGCGGCAAGCCTTCGCGATGGTATAGTGCACGTCGTTTAGTTATCACGATTACAGGCGCGCGCATCCTGTTCGGCAACTCTGCGTGCCTGTCAATTGTGATAACGGGATGTCGTGCACTATACCACCGCGAAGGCTTGCCGCTGTTCCCGTTTCGTGTGTCGTGAACAGTACATTTACTCAGCCCATTGTGAATATTCAAACAGCGGAAAAGGCTCAAGCTGGTTTTCTATTTCATCTAAATTTTCCATGAACTTCTCACGCGTGTCAAATCATTCAGGACTCTTGTAGCCACCTTAACACTTTAAAGTTTAACAGCATAGGTGTGCGAGGCTTTTTCATTAAAAGGGGCCATTAAAAGGGGCCTCATTGTCCCCGTGAACGAATCCTGCGGTAAATAAGCTTTCCAATAGACGGAGAAATTAAAATGTAGTAATAGCATGCTACTCGGAACAGCCTCCATGTGGTCTCTGGCATCACGGGGGTCCTTGTGGGCGTCTGTCGCCGCATAATAGAGCAATCAATTACACACTCAGAACAACACTTCGTCAAATGATGCATGCCGTTTTTGAAAACAAGATCCACTGGGTTCCTAAAACGTGTATTAGTTATGACAAACAATAACTGAACTTTTAGGTAACTTCGGCTATTAGTGAAATGCCGACTAATGTAGATTTTGGTGCTGCACTGAAAATGTTTGAGAAGAAAACACAGAAGTGTTGGCTCAACTGGTGTTTCTGTTTTGCATAACGCTCTTTTCACTGTCGCATGCTTAATAACTGCGTCAAGTCACACTTTCAAGAGCAGAGGTTGTTTTGCAATTATTTCGTTATATTTTCAGTTAAGCATTTAACCGCGCCCATCAAACAATAACAGATAGCTCAGATTAAAAGGGGGGGGGGCGGCAAACACCGACTTTCTTGCATTTCTTTTTATGCTCAAGCATACGTTTAGCAGTACAACAATATTGTGGGTTTGGTTGTCCGCACGAAATACCCCGAAAGAAGTTACCCAACCCTATGGCACAAGGAGTATTGCAGTTTGTACTGTTTTATCAATGCGCAGTTAAACCATCTCGAACACACGCTTAATTTGTGTGCGAGTGTTTGAAATGCGGTAAGGTCTGAAAACTTGTTTGAAACGTTGCTACTCATTGATTCTGTAGTTAGCCGCTGCTTTGCCTAAGTGGTGACAGAGCTGGGTTGCCAAGACGAAGACTCGGTTTTGATGACGGCTGCTGTGATCGATTTTAGGGGTGGTGAAATGCTGAGGGCCCATGTACTGCCCGGTTTTTCAGTGTATGCTAAAGAACAACACGTGGTCGATAATTTTCCCCAGCACTCCCCCACTGCATCTCTCACAGCCGAGAGTCGCTTTGAGGGAGCAGACCCAATAAGCCAATCGATTATAAACGTTTGCTAAAGCTTCACTTGTGCATCATTGCGAAACATTCAGAGTGCACTGGTGTTAGTAAGTTAAATTTTATGAGGTAACCAGCTAAAACTCACAAGCAAGTCTACGCGTCTTCCGATACGGAAAAATATTATTATATTTTAAAAAGTTTCTGTTGCCATATTTTTAATAGGATATTTCTTTTCATGAAGCCTATAGCCGAAAATACAATAAAACAAGTACTGCGGCTCCAGCATTGGTCAACGCCCTTCCTGCTACAATAATACACGTCGACGTTCCTCCACATGCAACAAGAACGGCCTCTGCGTGAGTGTTCATAATGTGATTCAGTCTCATTAGCGTTTCCTCAGACGTGCTAGACTTTTCGGAATGAAGCTGTTGGCGATAAACACACGCGAACACTCGTCGTTCTTGAATCGTCCTTCTCCGGGTCTGGTGCTTTTCGGCATTTATTGAGTGGTGATTACCATGAATTGATGGGCGGACTAGCCGCTTCTCTATCACAACACCTTGAGTCCTACGTTTTTTTTTTGTTTTTTTTTTTGAGGAGAAAGACTTCGACGTGTGTGGATGATTAGCTTGGCGTCTTCGAGGGCTTCTCCCTATCTTCGATCAGCATCAGCGAGCCAGAAAAGTGCCACCATTGTGGTTCCTCGTTACTTGCCATTCGCTTACTAGTGAGGGAAAAACAAAAGGCAAGAGCAAAGCCTGGGATGTTAACCAGACGAGATTCTGGTTTGCTACCATGCATCAGAAATAAGGAAACGGAACCAAGAGAGAAAAAAAGGGTGCATACGATCACCGCACGCACACGGGAGTACAATCAGACACTGAAGCCAGGGCTTCACTTGTTAAGTAAAGGATATACAAAAAGAAGCTCTTCTAGGCAGCATGCAGACTCTTCTACAAGATTCTTGTTGACCCACCCATCGTGCCCTTTTTTAGCTTCACAGTGACGTTAGAGATCCAGCAATCCAGCAGAGAAATTTTCATGACCTAGCCGAAGGGCTTGCTCGAAGAAGCGAGGCTGGTCGGAGGAAAGCGCTGCGAGGAAAATAAAAGGCTGAACCTTGTACGGAACTACCGCTACAGGCTGGGTACAAATGGTACGAAACGAATGGGCCGAAGGGGAGCAGAAAAACGCGGAAGGAAAGGGGCGTCCCAAACAAAACCCAAGCAGCGGGGTAAGTTGCCCAAACTGCCAAACTGCAGCACCACCATGCTTGCGGCTCGTTAATGAGCGTAGACGACAAAACTGAATGAACAAGCGCACACGCATGCGCGTACGTCTAGACGTGACGAAGGGCCTTCTTTACTGAGCAGTGGTTTCATTAATAACCACCGCTTTTATTTCGCAAGCAAATGACGGAACATTGGACTGACTTTCTCTTTATCTCTCACTCTCTTCTTTTTGTGACAACGCCGCTGCTAAAAACACTTATCATGCACGACTCTCGTCGGAATAAAAGCAAGATAAAAAGGAAAGATATGTGACAAGCAGAGCTGAACGCATGTGATGGCTGGAGAAAATATTATTAGAAGTATAGAAACAAATGCAGATTAAAGATGAAAAAAATGACCTGTGCACTTGGACATTGCTTTGAAATCTCCTCTCGTATTTCATACTTGGCATATTACGCTTTTCTTAACGTCACGCTTATTCAGTCTTTCCACAGTTTGCCTTTTGTTGGACTTTCTCATAATTATTTCATAACAGACACGATCAGATAGAGCGGAACCAACGCAGTGCATCGGGTTATTTGCGCGGACGTGACAGGCTTTTTTTTCTTTTTATGTTTTGTGTATTCTTTTGTTTAGCTTTCGACACCAAATTCTTTCAAAACCTTACCTATGCAGCCATCATTTACCGGATCGCGTAACTATGACACCACGCGACAGAAGACAGAAGCAGAAAAGGCTGCTGCATGCCGAGGGTGCCACACCTTTTCAGCCATACTGCATGGGTTATCTCAGTGCTGTGGTACTTTTCGCATTGTTTTCCGACTTCAACATCCCTTCATTCTTTATTTAACCTTTCCCTCCGCTCACTGAACCTCTTAGTTTCGTTTCTAACACTGAGTTTCCTTCTGGCATGTATGAGTTCCAGCCCCATAGATGGTATCTTAGCTCGGGCACATGAAACGTCGCACTTGCATTTTTATTGAAGATTGCACCAATTTTGCTAATGCCGGCGGGGCACAGTGTCAAAAAGGGTAAAAAAACTAACGCCCCTCGTACGTGACAAGCATAACTGGAGCTAGTGTTATCGGTAAGCGCGGTCCTCTGACGGGTTAGTTATTTCGTTCCCGTGATTGTGGAGAGCTTAGCGTATCACGGCCATATATGAATGACCGGTGTCACTTATTCACAGGAGATTTCGGAATGCCTATTCACCGGGGTGATCACTCGGCCCTTCAAACTGGTGTCACTTTAAGCAGTGAAGTGGCGAATGTAGAATAGCGGCAGTATTTGATTCATTTCAAACATCTTCAAAAGGTGTGCATTGATCTTTTCAGAAAACGAATGTAGAGCATAAGCTCGGATGTATAGAATGCTCCGCATAATCAGCTGTTCCTCTATTTTTACTTTATTTTTGGTGGGGGGGGGGGGGGGCAGGGGGAGCACGTGAAATACTTGTACAAGTCGTAGTAGCGACTACAAGAGCAAATCTGATACCGTAGCTCTTCTCAGTTCATCGACCCCAGTTCAGTAGAGTGCGGCGAATTCTATCGTCTATTTTAACTAACCCTAATTGAGATGCAGAAGAAAGGGTTTCTCGCCGGTTTCTTTGTCCGGACCTCACGGAGTAATATGAAGGCACACCAGGGTGCACAAAAAAGGGAACTCTGTTCGTCGCTCTGCTTCAGCTGGCCGACATGATGTGCAGTTCTCTTTCGACCTGCACGCAGCTACCGAGACGTAGCAAGAGATATCGCAGATTGATTTTCCAGCATCCCTAAATAGGGAGAAACGAACTTCCCTTGTCACAGAGAAAGTCGCACACATCCCCGTTGGCTTTTTTTTTGTACATACGTACGTACTGCTCCCCTTCATTTCTCACGTACTGAATCTTTTTTTCGTCTTTGAACTCTCGTGCTCGCAAGCAAACCCGCGAGCGAGCGGCGGCAGTCAATGGGGCATAGGCACGACCGGTACAGGTCGCGCACGTTTCGTCGTGTCTAGCCGCGTCACTAGCAGGCGCGTCTTCCCTTTCTTCGGTCGATCGGGCTCCCGGCAAGTGAACAAGAGACCGGCAGCACAGTGTGTCCTCAGGTTTGGCCGATCGAACTGCTCGTTAAGTACAGCAAGGTACAGTGCCCGACCGCCACACACTGCCTCTCCGCCGGGAACAATCGAGAGTGAGCCGGAAGTTTTTCTGTTTTCTTTAGTGGTTGTAAGGACAAGAAAATAGCACTGCTGGCATCCTCGATTTTTCCTGTACAGTGTTCATTCTATATGCAAACTTTCTAACCCACTTACTACAACTCTGTTTTTTTTATGCTTCCTCCTAACTTCAGCTCTTTCCTCTTTTATTCCCGCTCTGTTTATTCTTCTGATTATCTTTACGGCGTACACTTTACTCCTCATTTGTTGGAGCGCCCTGATTTGTCTTTCGTGTTTAGTTTCTGCGAGCGTGTGGCGTCCCGATGATGCAGCATCTGTATACACTGTGACTAAACGGCGCAACAAGCGCAACGAGTGATCGTCGAAGTTGCGAGCCAGAAGCCACTCGGCTCGTTTAGCCGCAACCGTGTTTCTAAACGACAATTTTGTTTCTTCGTGGCGGCGGTGTTTCGTTGCTCGTTGTATACTTCACTGGAACGTTTCCCTGCGAGGGTCAACCTTTTTGGCTTACTCTCATTGCTTGATTAGCGTTACATATTACGTAAACGGGAATCATCAGTGTGAGCAGAGTAAACAGCCAACATATATTGTTTGATATTATAGTCGTCACGATGCGGCGTGAAGACATGCCATGGAAGGCTGTTGCAGTGCGCGCAGACAAATAAAGCGTCAGTGAAGGCACTTTCTCATACCTTCAGTCCTCGTATTTAATAATTTCGTGTCATACTAGAAGAAAAAAACGTGGCTGATAGCTTCGTCTAAGAGTCGGCATAACACCAAAGCGAAAGGTGTCTTCACAGAAGAAAGTGAGCGCTAGTTGCGTATGGTTTCACCACAAGGGATAAGGAATGAAAGCCGCAGCAACGAATAGTAATGTCACGCAAGGAACACCAACCAGCTCGAAACTTGCGGCGGCCAACTCGAGCATAAAGCAGGCACGAAATGAGCATACACAGGAGGAACATGAACAACTGTCACAATTCCTACTTCGAGTGTGAGCCACGTACTCCTTTCGTAAACATGGCCGCGGGTGAAGTCACCTTCGTGCTCGGTTTAACCACTGTAACTTGAAAGCGAATTTGCAGTGGAAGCACAGCGGGTACAAACTACCCGAACCACGAGGTAAGAGCGCGCGCTGCATCGACACGCGTGGGATGGAGAATTTAGAGCGCACCCGACGTAGACACTTCATGCCATCTCGTTACCAATGACGAAAATACGATGAAGTAGTTGAGCTCTGAGGACCGCCAGCGGTACAGGGTGTACATAAATTGCTTGCCGTTAACAAACTTGACAACGTACGTTCAGTGGCCAACAGGTTTTCTCGTCACGCGTCGCGGTGCAAGTGTTCGTATAGGTTCGATGCCCGAACGTTTTCTTCTCAATTGTTTTGCAATCGTTTGTATATATTTCATAACGTCCTATTCATGACGCAAATACGTCATTGCAGCCGTGGTACGCCCCGGCATATACACCTTCGTGTTAATAAAACAAGTTCGAATATTGAGTTGAAGGGCTGGTAAAAAAATGACAGCATATCTACGGGGTGAATGATGGTGAGTGGAGCGAGGCTGGGTCCGCATGCCGCTGTCGCACCACTTCGGCCTCCCGTTCTCGTGCGTCGGTATCTTGTCGGCGCCGCCGCGCAGCTTCACGGCACGCTTCTGCCTCGCGCACTCGAACATCGGGGTTCCGTCTTCGAGCGCGAGCCGCCGCCGCCGCCTTGCACGCACACTGCTCTGCAGCCTTGTCCATCTGCCGACCTTCTGAACGCACGCGTGTGCCAAAATGGCCTTTATTTTACTGCACCGCGGCCCCTAGCGTACGGCACCGCCGAGCAACAGACGATTGCCAACGTCTTCGTGTGGCGTCATTCCTATTTTATTGCGAGCTCGCACATCAAGGTTCCGTCTTCGAACGCGAGCCGCTGCTGCCTTGCCCGTATCATACTTTTTTATCGGCAAACCGTGAATCATCCGCTGGCCGCGTCCGTCCGTCGTCTGTCTGTCTGTCTGTCTGTCTGTCTGTCTGTCTGTCTGTCTGTCTGTCTGTCTGTCTGTCTGTCTGTCTGTCTGTCTGTCTGTCTGTCTGTTTGACGCATGGACGGACGGATGGACGCTTGGATGAACGCAGGGACGGACGGACGGATGAACGCATTCAAAGATGAATGAACAGACGGGCGCACGGACGGTTGGATGGACGCATGCATGAACGGATGGACGCATGGACGGACGGGCGCATGGACGGACGTACGGATGGATGGAATCAAGAACGAACGGACAGACGGAAACGTGGACGAACTGATGGACACTTCGCCGCACTCATCATCATTCACTCCATGGATACGCTGTGATTTTTATTATTTATCATACTACAAGTAACGTCCTCTAGTATCATACCATTTGCATTTTTCAGCGTATATGCATTTCGTGATATCTACTAGCATCGCCCTCTACGGCCTTTTCAAGAACTAACGAGAGGTGGCTACATACGACTACGACGGGATGCTCAGCCCACGACTTTAGGAGCTTCGCTTGTAAAACACCATACTGGGCTCACCTTGTAGGCATTACGCAGCTAAGAGATCATTAATACTTATAGCGCTAACCCACTTGCATGCACTTGCCACTTCCAGCTTTCCCACTGTACAAGCAGTCATTTTATGCTGTCTCCGATTGCGCATATATTAATTTCTAAATTTGCCTTTATATAGCGCAATGAAAGTACAGAACTCAATTCGCGCTTTGACGAGCCACTTCACAAACCCAAATGACGTTGATAAGCCATTTCGCTCGTTCCTTTAACACTATCAGATTTTACTCGCATAACCGCTTGAGAAAGACCACTACGGAAACGTTAAATAATTTGCTCTTTCTCACCCCATTAATCAGTCATCAGGAATAATGCTTTTTGATGAGTCTCATTCAGCTAACAAAAATAGACATCAAGATTGAGAATGTAATGATAATAACTTTTTTGATCACTGCTGATTCAGGTTACGCTTGTCGCTATGGTTAGAGAAGCAGTTATACTCAATCAACAACCGAAACGCTTATGAGGCTTGCATTTTTAATGTAGCAGAGTGGCGTTGCCAATTTATATGCAGACACGTTAACGTACGATATTGCGGGAGGCTACTGCTCTAAAACTACTTATAATATCTAGATAGCAGGTCGAAATTTCCGTAGCCCTCCACTACGGCTTCTCTCATAATCATATGTTGGTTTTGTGACGTTAAACACCACAAATCAATCAATATCTAGATCGCAAAAGCCGACCAATCAGTAAAGTATTGTGATAGAGGCATTTTTTTATTACATATATGGTTTCCTTGACTTGACTTGAGGTTTTTGTTTAACTCATAAAACGCTAAGTTTCTCGGAAAAGCCGCGCAATCTCTGCTCATCCTATTACGCATTAGTCGCCGATGTGTCTTTGTGAGAAGGCTTTAAAAACACGTTAGCCTGGCCTTCGCTAACTAGATATGCCTTTTCTTTAAACGAACTCAGAGCACCGTGCCAGGACAGCAAGGCACACATAACAGTCAAAGATTTATATATAGCCTTTATGTTTATTTTTCATATTGCGGCCGTGCACACAATACGGTCACTGGGCCATAGCTCTTTTAGGAACGGAGGCGGCGAGTGGCACAACGCGGCTATAGCCGCAGCCCTTGCAGCCACAGCCCCCTCTTGTGTTGCAGCTCGGAAGGCGTAACAGATGAGTCGTCGCACCGTTTCAGCTTCCTCCTCATCGTGTTTCCAGCTCGCGTGAATTACTCGCTTGCACGCGACAACCACCGGTTTCCCCCTCAAGCCTCCTGGCTGCTTCTGGACGTGGAAGCTCCGTTGGTTTCAGATTATATATTAGCGGTCATCTCTTTTCGCACCGCATGACGCGAACGCCCCACTCGTGAAATATGGTCGCGCCGCCGGCCATCGCTGCAGCGTCTGACCGCTGTAGCCCTCTGGAAGCGGGCAGCGCCACGTGGACAGGCCGAGGTTTGCAAGCTGACGCCGCCTCGAAAGCCGTCATTCTGCGGCATCCTCTTCCGGCGCTCTTCCCGTGAGCAAGCACCCTCCCGCCTCTCTCGTTTTTTTCTCTTCTATATAAACTTGTATCTCCTCACAACAACCGGTAGCTCGCTTTTCTTCCTCCAATCTATTTCCTCTACACCCCCCCCCCCCAACTTTTATATAGACTCTTGTCTCTCAGCACAACGCCTTGAGCGTGACTTTTCTCTTTCAAATTTTTGTTCCCTTCTAGCAGATTTGTCTTTCGCTCTCCGTCCGGTTTTTCGTCGTGTCACGGCTGGCCGAGAATAAATTGACGATATCGCGTTCCTAATTGGTAATTTATGAACGGGGTGGCAAACGGTGAAGCGGCGGAACGTCCACGCGGCAATGAGGAAACTGGAAGAACGGTGAGGAGGACGGCTCCTCCAACTTGTAACTGGATCAACGTCAGCAACAAGCGCCGCAACTCACGTTTTTGTTGCTTGGTTAAGAAAAGTGGTGGCGGGGAAGATACCGAGTGAATGATTGAGGTTACTTTTGTTTTTACCTTTCCTTCGCTCGGTCCAACGGAGCATGACGCTTCATTTTGCTATGCTTTAACTTCCAATTTTCACGGGTAGAAGAAGGAGACAAAGTGTTCCTACGGCAATGAAGATTACTTTCTTTTGATGACTGAGATTGTGATGCGTTACTCCTTCCTATTGAACCAAGCTGTTCAAAAAATTCCAGCGATGTTCGCAATTAAACGTGACCAGATAGTTCTCTTTAGACACTGCTTTTTTTACGATAGTCATACGCCCACGTATGTAATTACTCGCTACTCGACTGGAAGTTCATTTTTGTGGCTCCCGAACTCGTGTCCCCAAGACGTCCTATTAGTTAGCTCCAACTATGCTCGAGAGAAACCCAAAGTCTTTTAAAAACTGGGCGCAAGGTAATTGATGTTCGTCGGCCCGCTGTCGTGGCGACTCCTTGAGGTGCGTTTGTTTCATTTCTCTTTTCTCGGCACTTTGCGCCAGTTTGTAATAAAATACTTGTTCTTCGTTTTTTTGGTTATACAGGGTTTCCAATCTTTCCTTAAGTATGTCCTCATACCCGAACCCAAAGTTATACAACCACGCACTGGTTCCTTAAGTACGCAGTTTTGGCTCAAGTTACAACTTTTTGTCTGAATATCCACTGGTTTCATAACTGGAATTTTTATTCGCCTATAACGGAGGTCGTTTGACGACATTTTCGCTTAACTTGACTGTCATCTGCAAGTTTGAGGACACGTGTCAGGATTAATGTTTCAGGATTGAGTTTTTCCAACTGCAATTTTTTTTCTCTATTTTTATTTCTCTAACTTCGTCTCTCTCTCTCTCTATTTCTTACTATGTCTTCGTTTCTGTACTCGTTTTTTCGCCCGTTACGGAGAGAGAGATATATTTATATGATATGAAGAAAGGCAGGGAGGTTAACCGGAAATTAAGTATCTGGTTTGCTACCCTGTACTGGAGAAAGGGTAAGGGGGGACAGAAAATAAACTAAGATAAAATGAGAGAAGGGAAGGGAAGCGATGACACACACACACTGTAATGTCACAATCGTTCGACGAGGCGGATCACTCGCAGAGTGTTCAAGAGGGCCTCCGTCGCTTTTCGGCGTGAAGCTCCATCTTTCCTGATTCCCTAAATTATTTTTTTTCTGAAATCAGCCGGTCATCAAAGCCTGCAAGCACTGCTCGCAGGTACTGCCTCTCACAGTTGTACTGAGAGCACTGACACAAAATATGTTCGATGGTTTCGTCAGCGCCGACACGGTCACACACAGCACTATCAACCCACCTGATGCAGCAAGCAAAGACGTTCATATAAGACACCCCAAGCCAGAGAACGACTGTCTGCGGTAGAAAACGATTGTCCCAGCTTGGGATAAACCAGCTGGAATCGTAAGATGCAGGCACGGATCCGGGTGATAAAGACGGGTGTGGAGAAAACCGGACGTGTTCCACAGAGACCTTGCAAGTTCGTGCCTGAGCGTGTTAATACTTGCTGCTGTGTCGCTTCTTGAGAGTGGAATATAGGGTCCATCATGCTATTTTTTGGGGGGGCGGGGGGGAGCGTTCTTTGCTGTCCATTAGAGTTATTCAATTCCACGCCATATAAATTGCCGCGCGTGTGCTGGCAGTGCAGTAGAAGATGAAGAAGAAGACGAAGAGAGCATGTTCCTGTTTATGAAGCAGATAGTTTTCAGTTCCCGACAGACGTTCTATTCGCAAATACGTTTTCTTTTAACAGCTCTGCTTTTTAAAAGGATATGTAGTTACGAAGAGTACCGACAAACAAATCGTTTCGTGCTGTCGAGTTACTCGACAAACAAAGCTAGTGAGATTAATATCAACTCATGCGCACATTCATTCACGCGGTTAAAGGATCAGGCGCTTCTATGCTCAATACACCTTGCGAATATACCCATGTGCGTTTCAATCTTCGATGAACCAGTCTCGGCCTGAATGCGTTAGTATAAAATCCTGCACGCATATGAGGAATGACTCTTCGACAGATGTGTTCCTTCTCGCTCTGGAATACAACCAAGGAGGAAGTGGGTGAAACAAAAGAGTGTCATGACAAGAACGGTACATGGTGCAGTGCGTGTTTGTCAAAGCCGCCGCTGTCTGTAATTGATGGCAGGATGTATCAGCCGAGTCAAGCGAGTAGTTCATAATCGCTTTCTTATTCGTCGGCTCTGAATTTTCCATTCTGAATTTTCATTCCACTCTGTCCAGCCACGCGGGTCAAAGAAAAGACTCGTCTTATACAAATTTTCATCCGAAAGTCAATTTTTATTTGGCAACCTATATGTTTTCTGGATGGGTTTTTGAAACGTTTTCTTCGACTCAACGTTTTGTGCAAACGCCCGTTTTTCAATCCCTCTGATCTCCACCCATTTCCGGCCTTCTTGCACCGCTTTGATGCCATGACACAGGCCCAGTGCGTACAGTTGCCCTCTTTTTTTCGGCACAGCTCTTTATTAATTGGCGTCCATCGAAAACTCACTCCGACTTCATTTGCATCAAGGGCGTGTCGATGTGGTCGGTACTTCCGGTAACACGGCTCCATATCCCTCACTCCCTTCCACTCCTTTGTCAAAGTTTTGTTCCTCTTGTTTTTTCTTTATTGTGTTGCCCTGACCTCTGTTTGTGCTTTGTGTGGGGAAAACTTTAGCTTTGGCTTTCAGTTCGCGCCACTTTCTGCGCGTCGGCAACTCTTAGTGCCTTTGTATCAATTTATTTTTTGTCTCGTCTCACTCGCTCTTATTACTGCTACGAACTGCACTTCTACCGCCTTCACCACCCCCTGTCTTCCCTCTTTATTTGCCTTGCGTCGATTTTCTCGTGGGCACACACATACTCGTACTGCGCCGCCTGATTATTTGCGCCAACGCCTCTGCGTTACGCCGTCGGTGTCACTTTACGGGAGCAGCTACCGTTGTTTTTCCTCCCGTCCTACTTACGTGCAGCAGGCGAGAAGAGCGGGTTTCAGCTTCAGCACTCGCGTGCGCGGTTCGTTTCCCACACTTGTTGTTCGAACGATTGGTTTTTTTTTTCGCGCCAGTGTAATACGAGGAACATTCATACGAGGCTCTCATTGACACTTGAAGGCTTCCATAGGTGCAGTAGGAAGAACTGAAATGGGTAACCAATCCACTGCTGTGCGTTAAGAGGCGCATGCGCTCGCGTGACACGCTGCTGATTGGCTGCTGTTCATATATACTTTGCATTAAGGACGCGTGCACGGTCGCTTTCAATGGAGATCTAATGTGTCTAGGTAGTTAAGCACAAGTTTCAGGCCCATACACTGGTAAGTGCACATGGTAGAGGCGTCCGTATTATTTACCAGAGGTTTCTCCAGTAGACTCATAATAGTCTGGAATCTTTTACGGAACACATTAGTTAACGCAACTGCACTTCAAGAAAATATATCCAATCCTCACCAGTGCCACCATTCTTCTCAAGGCCGCTATAGTTTACAAAACACTATTCATGTTACCGTTCCTATCCGCTGAGAATAACTACGACGCAGACCGGTTCCACAAGTTCTTATCCATTTATTTATATTATACAGTAGTGACCCAAGCTAAGAAGCATTTTTTTGTAAGTGTAATTTTCCATTGGCCAGTCTGCGATGGCAATGATATACATATAGCGTTATGATTGTGTTAAATTTATTTTCGTCAACATGTCTGGCGTTTTCGATTCAGACCATGGCGGTCGCATTTCGATAAAGGCGAAACGCCGGAAGCTATGCATTCTGCGATATCAGTGGGTGTTCAGGACCATCAGATCATCTGAATTTGTGGAACCCTCCACTGTGGCGTTTCCCATAATCAAATCGTGGTTTTCTACCGTTCCCTTTTTGTATACAAGCCATGTTATTCCGGAGGAATTTAGAAACAGATTCCACCAGTTACCCTATTGCTCTAGGCAAAGAAAGAAATAAAAAACAACAAATGACAAACGCTAAAACAAACGAACGAGTAAGAATTGTTGGCTGTGATGGAATACTTTTATGAGTTATCTGTTGGGCTGCACACCTTCCACGCATACCATAAAGTATAGCGAGAAGCCTAAAATAGATGAGCAACAGTTTTCTTTAGTTAGCTGTGGTTTTGCCGCGGTGAACATTTAGGTTCCTCAATACTGCACACAACTACAATGAAGACGACAAAGGGCGGATGTGTGTGTGTGTGCGTAAGTCTGCGGGTGTGTCTCCACGTACGCGTCCCAACTGCCGGTTATTTGCTTGATTGTTTGCGTACGCTGCGAGAAAACCAAAAACCCTCCCTTGGCTCGTCGACAGTCTTAATCACCGGTGCGGGCTGCACTCATTTGGATGAAGCTTTCAGATGATGATGAAGCCCTTGATTCCCACTGTCACGCCGCTACCACTTTTTCATGTGGCATGCCGGGACGCTTTATTTCTTAGGCACGCACGTCGGTTGATTGCGTGGGGAGGTCGTACTCGTGGGGCGCTTGTTATTCATACTTAATTTATTTATTAATTTACCGATTTCTGCATGCTGCATCTCATAAGGATAGCAGAAAGATTGCAAACAGAAGTAGATGTTGCTTGTGTTGTTCTTGTTTTTGCTTCTTGCACTCGAACGCTCAAAATAGTATGACTCCTTTATTTGTAGGCAAAAGTGCTGTAGTACCGTAGACGCTCCGCTTGCTATAGCATAATTATGCGGGAAAAAATAGCTGAGTTGTGAATTTCTAAGTACACGTGGTCGTATGAGCAAACATTCGCAAAGTATTGATAAGGTGCAACTCAGAACTCATTAGGGTTAATTACTATGGCGCGAAATATTGACGCAATCGAACCGTTATGCAAATACCGTCTAGGGTACTTCTTTCATCGCGTGCTTGCGGGCGTGTTACGGAGGTAGGGGGTACATAATAATCGTTAGTATAATAAACTCATTAGGAATGTTTCGTATTTTCCGGGTGGACTTGCATCTGTTTATGGACGGCGTCAAGCAGCTCCACTAAAATTTTTACGGGTTTAAAAAGCCACGAGGGCTCGAAATTAAAATCTTGGTCTGCAGAGTCGTCCATTCTTAGTACAAACTCGGCACACCGTGGCCTCTTTCCGCGGGGCACCTGAGTATTTGGTGCGTCCCTGCATCGAAGCTAATCGGCGCAGGCCTAAAGGCATTGGCCCGTATTCACAAACTCTCCTCGACTCGAAAATCGACCTCAAGGGATCCTTGAGACTTTTCGCGTTGCTGAAATTGAAGCGCGAGCCAGTCCTCAAGGATCCCTTGAGGTTTAGTTTTGAGTCGAGGAGCGTTTGTGAATACGGGCCATTGTGCTATGTCTTCAGATGCGCTCGAGCACCTTTTTTGCTTTGCTAGGAGGCACGCCCGATTATCAGCATGCCTGTAACAATTCAGCGCCCTGCAAGGGCATTGCAGAAAGCGCTCCTCGCTTACTGTGCACTTTTCTGAGTAAGATGTGAGTGAGTGCTTCTTTCACAACCTCCATCACAGGGAATTGCATGCACGTTTACAAATTGCTCTGGATTGCTTTGGTATATGAAATTTAACACCACAATGCTACTCTGAGGCCTGTATATTCGCTCCTTCACTCAAGGGCTCCCCTCGACTTGATGAAGTCAAGGTGGAGCATGCTCCTCCCCTCAATGAGCCGCTGCATTTCATGAACACTCCTCCACACTTCCTTCGCCAAGGGAGGCATTGGAAGTGCTCCCTCCACTTGAGTGAACTGCATGGGCCGAGAAAAGCACCTGATAACGAGAGTATTCGTAATTGTCGTTAAGAATTGCCTACATCTGTGTAATAAAGGAACGCTTTTCTTAATTATTCTTTGTATAAATTCACAATAAAGCAAGACACATGCATTTAGTGTGGTAGCGTGGTTTCCTTAAGCCTTGATCCAGTAGAGTTAGCGAAAACCCCGCTTCAAGTCTGGCAACAGTCGCACCCAGGCAGCAGAACGAACAGCTGATGGCGTTTCGTCTGCTGCTGAACGTTTCTACGTGCTTAGTTTATTTTGTCTCGTATGCCTCTATTATCTGAACTTTATATTTACGGTAGTGTCTGCGAATGTGTAGTTTGAGACCCTGCTTTCGACGGGGTGACTAACGAACAACGTGAGTGATGACAGGAAGCAGAACATATGGTTTGTTGCTTTGTTTATTTTCGCTTTGCTGAGAGCCTTCTGATCACTAGTGTAGTTACCGAACGTGTAACGTGGTGGAGTTAGTAATTTTTACTTTATAACATATTACATTGGTGTGATTTTAGAATTCACCACCGCTTTGTGTACAAAGATTACTTGTACGTGAATTCTTTCTCGCTGCGAGAGTACGTGAACAGTAACTAATTTCAGGGGACTGTGCTATGTTCATTTTTTTTTCATTTACTGCGAATTTCAACGTGGCACTTACGTAGTTGTTCCTCTGCATGTACTAAAAAATTTGAAAGACAATCCTCGCAACTGCTATTCAAGGTTATACCAGGGTAGTGCTGATTTGATTGATATGTGAGATTTAACGTCCCAAAACCACCTTTTGATTATGAGAGACGCATGGTAGCGTTAAAAAGTAGGCATGGTACACTCGTGGCTGAGCGTTTGAATTAGGCTGCTACGCAAGTCCAGAAAATCGATCGTGTGCCTTTCTTCAACTAATGGTGAAAACACCATTTTAAAATGGTTTTCTTCAATTAGCAGCATATATAGTCGATTATTAGTGCGTGTTTGTGTTTGTGTGTTTTTGTTTTATAATTTCAATCTTCTAAGGATGCCTGAGTAAGCAGCTATTTCTTTCCATCTTCTTTTCGCCCAGCATTTGTGGATGCTCTAATATGGCAGATTCTAATAGACGTAACCTTTAAATTTCTGTAGCTTCCGTCTCCAGGTTCACACAGCGGCCACGTGTTAAAATTTTTGTCCTGTTTTCTTTATCTGCAAGCTCAGAAGCACATTTGTTAATGCACGAATGACTTTTGCACTTATGTTTTGGCTTTTATTAGTAGAATATTATTGCCAGGAATAGCTCTTGAAAATTATCGTGGTTTCTGTGCTTCGTTCTAAAGCCTCGGCAGTACATAATTTATTGGAGATCTTTTATTCCTTTTGAAATAATAAAATTGAAGTCGCTTCTGGCGTTTGGCACTGTTCTGTCTTAAAAACGACCGTGGGGGTTCTCTGAACCTTGGATAAAGTGTCGTCAAGAAGCAGAGTATATATTTTACTCTGCTGATTTAACTAAGACCAGTGTAACAAAGTGGTAAAAAGTGCTCAAGAGTATTGCAGTCATCGCGGATACATCTGGTCAAACCCCTGTAAATAAAATATCCGCTATTGTTGCAACCTTAGCATTTCTACACGCAGGAACTACGCCATTTCAGTTTCGTGGAAGGAGAGTGGTGCTGCTGTATATAAAAGAAGTGTAATTTTTGTAAAACTGCTTTCTTGTAGAATCAGAGAATTGGTTTTTGTCATCCTGTCTCATCCTGAAAAGACGAACATGACGATAGTTATGTATTAGAAAATAAACATGTAGAAAGTGCGAATGCCAAATGAACCTTTATTACTGATGAAGAGCCAAGTGGCAAACACAAGAGTGCATCTGCGAAGTGTGCATAAATGAAACATACGCAGCTGACAAACTGTCAAGATAAATATCGAGATCGTAAGACATCATAAATAATATCGAGGAAGTAGACACCATAGCACGTCTAATGCAGTGAAACTGCACGCATTCACTGCAGATTTTGTTCCTTTGTATACCTGCAAAGCATTGCGAATACGGCACGTTTTAGAAAACCTTTCCTGTGTGTTCTTCTGTCAGCAGCCTAGCCCCTGCACAAAAGAGGCAAGAAATAATATTAGAAAAACGTAATAGCTAGAACACCAAAGCCACCTTTTTTCCTTATTTCTCGTGGTGCATACATTCATTATTATTTCTTGCGTTGAAGAACAGACATGGTTGAGTTATTGAGCTTTGCCTATTTTGACACATGTTGGTTCATGCTCTCGGGCAGCTGGTTATGTAATTCGCTGGTTAGGCATACGGTTATGTAATTCGATTATCTAACTGTACGAGTCAATAGCCTAGCCAGCAATATCTCTTTGGAAGGGAGGGGGGGGGGGGGTTCAACCATAAAAAACAACCTTATAATATATCTGCTGTATTTTATTTCATATATTTGCCTTTTTATACAACACTCCGTGCATTCCTGCGTACATGCACAATTCACAGAGCACGAACCTCTGCTTGATTCTCTAAGGCTGTCTGTGGTTGTTCATTCGTATTGTGAGCTGCATAGACACTGTATATCTAAGCTATGTTTCACGCGTAGTAACAACAGCACACTCATTGGGCGCAATTGCATTGTGTTTTGTTTTTTCTAAACTGTCTCTAATAGTGATCTGACCTAAGCAGGGGAGAAAATGAACAACAAAAAGAATAAGAGAACTTACCTTTTCGTAGATACAAACGATACCAGAGATGTGGTTTTAAGAGGGAAAAAAAGAGAAAAGTGAGCACCGTAACTGTCTGGATCAATACAAACGATCATCTAACGAAAGTGTGCTTCGCCATGTATTTCGGCTAGGGTAGGAAAGTTTCACCGGTGAGGAAGTCGCTCATGAGTATGGTTAATGCAGTGCATCGAAATATTGCTATTACGTTTCCTCTCCACTTGTTTGTCAAGTTTTTGCGTCACGCTCGAACTCGTGTGGTGTGCGAGCTTGATCGAAACAGTTAGAAGCACTGGCGTCCGCAGAAAGTCATGGAGCACTCGCACGACGAGTATACGCACAACCGAACGCAGGGAACCAACTGGCTTATGCACAGAACACATAACGTCACTGGTGAGCGCTCCTCTTGACACCACGCCCGCCTGTCCAGGCGCCACAGTAGCTGTTGCTGAACGGTTCGAAGACAGCTCCGTAGTAAATGCGTACCGTCATTGTTGAAAGAACGCGGCGGTGACCGCGTAATTGATCGATAAATGCCGTCAAAGAGAGAAAAGCTCCGCGTAGAAACTTCACTCGAGGGAATATTCAAGGTAGCTCGATCGCTTCCTTGACGATCTCGAGAAAACGCTCGAGATTTTCTCGAGTGAAGGAAGAGTTTCAAGTACAGGGCGGTTTGTGAATGGGAAAATGCCACTCAAGGAGCGTTTCGAGTGAAGGTTCGAGTCGAGGAGCATTTGTGAATACGGGGGTGAGTCTGTGAAAGACGTTGTACAATATGACGGTGGATGATTTTGACCACCCCTGTTTCTTCAGAGTTAGCCGGCATGACGAAGCACACAAGCGTGCTTGAACTCCGCACCGATGAAAATCCAACCACACCACGTGTGTTTCGACTGCACAACATTGATTTCGGCGTGAGCTGACTGTCTTCATACATACTAGAAAATCACTCAGCGGCCAGACTCTTCAGACAGCCACGTAAGAAACGTGTTTGATGCACTAAGGATGCACTTCTTTTTAAACACAGTGGTCTTGTTTCTTATTACCACCTGCCAGGAATTCTTTTTTTAATGCGATAGCAATTGTATGGACCGTCTCAGTTGGTTTTTCGCCGTTGCCACTGCCGCCACTGTCATTCACCGTATATGTATACGTATCTATATATATGAAAACTCAAGGAAGAAAAAATTGCCCGCAGCTTCCCTCGGGGGAACACTGAGGAGGATGCGGACCATATAATTGGTTAACGGGGTGTTAAAGTGCGACTTACTTGGGTCGATGGCTAAATTGGTTAACGTGGTTGTGAAATGGGGTGTTAAATTGCGACTTACTTGGGTCGATGGCTAAATTGGTTAACGTGGTTGTAGGAGGGGGTGTTAAATGAGTGAACACGTACACACGTATGCGAAAGGGCGGCGCTGGTCGAAGGGACGTCGATCATTGTGTTTGTGGATTCGTTGGAATTCATTTCACCGCGACCTTGGACGTCGACGCGCCGTACAAACCAACCGACGAGCGGCAACTGAGCGAGCGAGCGCCGACCTTGAGTATATATACAGCACGACGGCGCATGCACTGTCAGCTGTTGAATGTTCTCGAAGCGCGACGCCACATGCGCGTCCACTGGAGAATCAGGAGAATTGTAGATGTCGAACGCGGTGTGTAGAGGAGGAAGGGTGCACAGATGGTGGAGGAGTGAAGCGCGCGCGGTGTGTAGAGGAGGAAGGGATGCACAGATGGTGGAAGAGTGGGCGACGGCGCGACGGCGCATGCGCGCGCGTCAGCTGTCGAATGTTCGAGAAGCGGTGTGGACGGCGTGGACGACGCGGACGGCGCACTACAAGGCGCGAGTATAAGATGCTCCGCATCTAAAAAACCACCCGTGCTCTGTGCCCAGCTTGTCGATGCGTGGGAGATAACCGCGCGTCGATACGGTGATGCGCGCTTATCTTCCACGCGCAATTTGCCCCTCGAAGGGGGGGGGGGGGGGGGTAAATGCTCGTGCGCGCGCGCTTACCTTCGGAGGGGAGAATCGTGTGCCTTTGGCTTTCACCGTAATGATTGAGTTTCTTACCTGGCCCACAAAGGCTACTTCGCTTTCTGCGCAGTCCCCGTTTGCGAAAACAATGCGCTTTTCATACACAGTGAAGTATAACAACTGGGACACTTGTTAGTTTGCACTCATCATGTGATTACGTTTCGTGCGTCGTTTTTGTTTAAACAGCGCGTTAGTGTCGAGTGGTAAACGATGTTAGTTCGCTCTCGTCCTGTGTCGAGCAGTAAACGTTGTTAGTTCGCTCTCGCCCTGTGTATGTTGTTTTCGTGCGTCATTTGTGCGTGAGCAGCACGCTGCACGCTTCCATCTGCTTGCCGTTCTCAGCATTACATTCTAAGTTGTTGGAATCGCATTCATTGCTTCACCCTTGTGGTGAAACCGTGACTTTTTTTTTCTTCCGACCAATATTTTCCTGCAACGGAGTTACGTGAATAATGACTCCTTGCAATGGTCGCCAGCATTTCCCACCACCGTAGAAGTGCTTCTTGTTTTTGATTATGAGTTCGAAGCACTCACAATGAATAATAAGAAGCTCCTTAGAGGCATTGGCTTTTGTATGTGGTCATCACTTCGGATAAGTGGATTAAGCGCTTATGCTAATGAAAAATAGGGTAGCAAGCAAAAACTAGAAGACAAGGCAGAAAATATCTGCAAAAGAAGGAAAGAAAGAAAGAAAAAAGAAATAAAAAAGAAAGAAAGAAAGAAAGAAAGGAAGAAAGAAACAAAGAAAGAAAGAAAGAAAGAAAGAAAGAAAGAAAGAAAGAAAGAAAGAAAGAAAGAAAGAAAGAAAGAAAGAAAGAAAGAAAGAAAGAAAGAAAGAAAGAAAGAAAGAAAGCCCCGCCGCGGTGGTCTAGTGGCTAAGCTACTCGGCTGCTGACCCGCAGGTCGCGGGATCAAATCCCGGCTGCGGTGACTTCGTTTGTGATAGGGGCGGAAATGTTGTAGGCCCGTGTGCTCAGATTTGGGTGCACTTTAAACAGCCCCAAGTGGTCGAAATTTCCGGAGCCCTCCACTTCGACGTCTCTCATATACATAAGGTGGTTTTGGGACGTTAAACTTCATATATTAAAAAAGAAAGCAAGAAAGAAAGCAAGCAAGAAAGCAAGAAAAAAAGAAAGCAAGCAAGAAAGCAAGAAAAAAAGATCTAGTGTGAAGTTACTCAAGTTTTTTTTTTTTTCAGAGCTTCTGAATTGTTCCCTTCGCCATCCCTAGACAAATGGCCTAATTATACGTCTCGAGCAGAGAAGTCAACCGAATTTTCACCGAAAAAAAATTTCCGTGGAATCCAAACGTTTCCTACAGAATAATCTCGTTCATCGCATCCTCCTTTCAACACCATACATTGCGAGGCTTAACCATTCTTTGCTGAGGTTTAACCCACGCGATCTACCTTTTATGCAATTCTAAAATTCTTGAGATACATTACGAAGTAGCCTTCACCCTCAAAGGTCTTGGCATTATGGCTTCTCAAGACGACTTCAAAGCTATTGTGACTCGGGCTATCATGGACTTGACAATTTGGTTGCTGCTCACAACCCTGTTATACAGCTGCGATTGCTTTCAAGACTGGCTGCCTCGTATAGTGAGAGGCACCATGGCCGAATCATTTTCAAACTGTTAAGCCGCAAGACGTTCTTTTATTCATTGTACTGAGGCTGCGACAACCCCAAAATTTGTATATTTAATTTACGTATTATGCTCTTTACACTCTGTTACCACGGCGAGTTATGTAGTAGTGATTAATTAACAGTTTCGTTATGGTTATTAACCCTAGGGGGAGGAGTCGAAATTGGTGCTTCTGTATATAGGGACACTAGTCGAAACAATCCACACCCATTTTTTTACAACGTTCCTCTTAAATGCGGAGTTCTAATGGTGTTCAACCCCTTACACCAAAACAATGCTGATGTGTTTGCAGAATTACATGCCAAGAAGAAGAATTCTGTCGGTGAGAAGAGGAACGACCAATTTGCTTTAAACCAGACTCCTCAAACTCACCTTCACTAACAGGCCACTGGCACGAAGTTTTGCCCCGCAAAGGCCGAGGCAGTGAAGAAAGGATTGAAGTGGGCAGGTGAAATGCAAGTTGCTGAACAAAGTGTGCTCCTGTTTGAAAGAACGCTTTTTACATATCTCAACGGGGATCATTATTGAAAGGGGCTTGGCGTCAGGATTCGAGAAACATTCGAAGTACTAAACTCCAGAAGAGCGCTGATCGAGCACGTCAGGTGCGATTGAGCGCTCCATTGCGGATCGCTCAATCACAAATGACATGCTGATAGTTGGACGTGCTTTTCAGAAAAGTGAGCACGGAGCTCTAGAACGCCACAAGAGATCAAAAAATGCCTGTGCGCCTGCACCAAATTGCTTCGATGCGCGGCTGGACCGTAAGCCCTGGCGCTCCGCGGAGCGCAGCCACGGTGCGCCGTGTTCGCACTAAGAGTGAACGAACCTGTACATATAACACCGGTGTGCGTGCATAGCTCACAACATGTAAGTGCATGATTTATTTATTGATTTTATTTTAGGACCCAGCTTGGCATTACGTCCCCTATAGAGGGCGTATACATGGAGGACTTCGTATAAATTTGACAGGCATCTACACGTACGCCTAAACACTCAATGCGTTTTTTAAGCGAAAATGACTTTTTATACTTCTCTAGGCTTTTGTGGACTCGGCTGTTGCGTTTGCAAGAAAATATATAAATAGAGGTACTGCAGAAAGGCAGCTAGGTTGAACCGTATTAGGAATATCCGGTTTGATGCTCCGCACTTGGCGAAGAGTCAGAGGAGATAGATAAGTAAAGAAGCAAGAAATGAAAGATGGAGCGAAGTATAAGTTTGAATGCACGCACGCGGAAATGTTTTAATCGCTCAACAAGACCTACTGAAACTTCAGCAGCTCCTACGTCATTTTCTGCTGTGAAGATCAAGCTTTCCGGCAATGCAGTTTGGATTAATTGGGAAATGGGCGCTCGTAGCACGCCCATCTTGCTCCTTAAGGTAATAAAATGTTGTGATTATAATGTGGTCCTACGTAATTACATCAAGCTCGTTATGAAGAGTAAACTTTTCTATCCTCAAGAATAATTAGTCGTGGGTAAATAAGACCACTTTGACGTTTCCGTTTAATAATATTTGCTGGTGTCAGGAATTGCAGCCCGCCTGACCAGAAATGATAGTAGGTGATGGCAAAAGTAAGTCTATTGCTCACAGGTGATGCAGACAAGTATTGAGATCATTCAACAGTTATACCTCAGTGCATAGCATTTCAGCGTACAAAGCATCCTATTAAATGCAAGCAGTTAGCAATAAATTCACAGCTATTACCAATAGATCGAAAGCTATTTGAAAGGCAGAACCGTCTTTGTACTGACTGAGGGTGGTGCAACAACGCATCATCGAATCTGTCGCTGTCTGCCACAAGGTGGAGCTCTTAGCACTACACTTTTAACCTAGCACTCCTCCTACTGGTTGATGCACTTTCACAATCATTTCACTTATTAATATATGCAGAAGACATCTGAATCTGGGCGTCAGGCATGACACGCCTCTATGTACGGGCCAGACTTCAGAGAGCAGCTACAATGCGACAAACTACCTTCAAGGACGGGGACTAGAGCTGTCATCAGAGAAGTGCTTGCTTATTTCATTCACGCATAAGGCGATGGACTCTTACGTCTTTAAAATCGATAGATGAATGGTAAAGTGCGTGAAACCTTACCGATTCATCGGATTCATAGTTGATTGCGACCTCTACTGGAGCCCTCACATCGCCCACATGAAAACAAAACTCATCATGATCACTCACATACTGAGGTTTCTTGCTGGAAAAACGTGGGAAGCATCTTTATGGGTGATGCCTCAACTTTACACTACTCTGTATTTCGGTTCTATGCGCTATAGCTTACCTGTGCTTTGCGCGGCCCAAAGAACAGAAATGCGTGTCCTCCAGTCAATTGAAGCACAAGGACTACGAATGAGCCTTGGCCTTCCGAGATGCACAACTATAGCAGTGACAGTCGTCATCACGCGTGATTACCAATCAACACATACAACCGCCTTGATGCTTTGAAAATGCACCGAAGGCATTTCTCCCAGATTTCATCGCATCACCTCGCCTCCTCTAGAACTTCTAAGCCCCACACAGCGTTCAGCACAACTGTAGCTCAGCATTAAGCACTCATTCCATCGAACTTCACGTATGCAGCCCGGCCGTTATTACTGTTGTGGCGCCTACACCCACTCCAAGCTCTTCTTACCATTCCTGCTATCTAAAAGAAGACAGTCATTGCATCTATTCCTGAAACAGGCCGCACTACTATTCCTGTACGAGAAGCACAACGGACACCTTGAAATTTACATGGAAGGCTCTCTTTCTTCAATAAGCTCAGCAGGGGCGATGGTTATTCCCGCAAAGTTCATCAAAATTAAAGTCAACACATCGCATTTAACGTCATCTACAGCTGTGAAACTCACCGTCATATGTGCAGCACTGTAGTTTATTGTTGAAGGACCTTAGCAAGCTTGGTCCATGTTCTCGGACTCGTAGGCAGCTTTTCAATGTCCTATGCCACATTTTTGTCAGGAACCTAATGAGCAGCAAGTTGCCGATATAAGGCTTCTTCATGGCAAAGCGATCGAGAAACAACACAGTATAGCGTACCAGTCGATACTAGGTCATGGCAGCAAATATGACAACGACCACGCAGGCGAGAACGCCATTTGTGCTCGTGACGGTACGCAATGCACATCCATAGCGTTATCAAGAACCGACGCAGCTACAGGGCTTCGTTCGCTCGCACGTGTTCTCACACAGTCAAAGTGGAACTGGGTGGAATCCTCAAACGCTCGTCTGCATAACTTGGATACCGATCTCAAGCTGCGTCTTCCTTCAGAAATACCTCGAGCTGAGGAGACACTTCTGTGCTGCCTGTGGCTTGGGTTGGCCTTGTGTGGCTTGGCGTGGCCGAAAAAACAATCGCCCATTTTCTGTGCCCGTTTCAACGCGCCAAGAAAAGAACTTCCCAAAGCTCTTGGTAGATTAGATAATTGTCATTTGTCGGAACAAAAGACCCTGGGTCTTTGGGCGAGTCCATCCTCAGCTCAGAAGGCTTTGAAAGCCTTATTACGTTTTTTGCAGACAACATGCCTTAGAGAAATTTATGATTATGTATGACGCAGTGGGTACCCAATAGTGTGCTTGTAGAATCCCATGAAATGCTCTGAAGGGCCACTCTTGTAGCTTTTGCTGTGACTGTGCTGCGCGTTCCACTCAGGCCTGGCGTTTTTTTTTCCTTTTTCACTTTTACTATCTTTTGTCCCTTCTCTCTCTCTCTCTCTCTCTCTCTCTCTTTGTAACATTTCTTTCGTATTACCTTTTATTCCCCTTACCCCCTTTTCTAGCACAGGGTAGCCAGCGGGTCTAAAAACTGGCTAAGCTCCTTGTCCTCCCGGCTATTTCTTTCCTCCTGGCTTGAACGAAACTATATCTCATTTTATAATTTGGACATTTGCCACAGCACCTAATCATCTCCCTACTAAGCAACGAAGAAGCTGTTCTCTGGCCACTCTCCTTCTCTGTGCTGTTCCTTTTTATTTTTTCCGCAATTTCCCATCTGTACTTCTAAAAGATTGCGAACGAGTTGTTACGCTGCATAAAAAATTGACCAGTATATTGCATTACCGTGTTGATTAAAGAAGTGGCGAGGGGGATGTACTCGTGGTTCTCCCTTCCTCCGGGGCAAAGACGGATGTTGAAGCTCGGTTGCACCGGCATCAAAGCAACAGTGATTATTCCGGTCTGCCCTCGCGATTAGGCACGGCCCGGCATCGACTTGCAAATGAGTCCCGTCGCTTGCCTGCCTCTCTCGTCTTGCGGTTGTCACGGAGCCGCCGCCACAACCGAGCCGCTCTTGATCGCCAGCAAGCACGAGCTCGAAGGCAGCGCTGCCAACTAGATTGCTGCAATGCGAGGCCATAGCCTTCGTTATATCTGTCGCGCGGGAAACCAATTCGAATTGCAAATTGCGACGCCTGGGAAGTACTACCGTTGGGCTTGCGACACTGAGCTTCGGCGATGTAGTGTTTCTTCTTCTCGGCAGAGATCACACCGAAGTAGATCACCGAAATAGTGGCAAGTATTCGTCTTAACCCCATTTTATTTGATTACTTACGTTTATTGCTGTCTGCTTCGTTTTTTACGTTTGTCTCTCTGAATGTTACAAGTCGAGCTCAGTGGTTATACTGGAGCCTTATATGAGAGTCTCACTCGCTTAGCATGCACTAGGGGAAAAAATTTTCATCTATATTTTTACGTTTCTTACGAGATGTAGTAACACTGCATTGACTTTAGCTGGCAGCTAATGCTTATCTGCATGAATCATATTATCCTTCATATTATCCTTTATTGCGGAATGAATGTCATGGATGTGACTTCGCTATAACTAATACGTGACTTGAACAAGAAACATTTTCTTTTCCTTTTTATGCGTGCGTGCGCTAGGAGCTTCGCTCGGTCGCAATCATACCGTTGTCTCCTTGTTCGTTGAGTCTCGCTTGGCTACTGAGTAAGCACGATAGATGAACCCTTTATTCATGTGCAAGGACGTGAAGCCTTTTTTTCATAAGCAGTGTAACGGTGACAGTCTTTTGTTCTTTTACAGCGAAAGCTGCTATGAGATCGCAACCCGGTTTTCGTGCAGCACAGCAGTTATTCGTCGCCGCCACTGCTACCGCCGTCAGTGTCTGTAACCACTATCGCACGAAATAAAAAATATGGTAAATAAAAAAACACCACGCTCACAATAAAATTCAAACCCAGGTCCCCTGCGTGCCAGCCCAATATTCTACCACTGAGCGGCACGAGTGCTTGGAACTTATTTTCAAACTGGCCTTGGGCAGAGTTGACGTCGGGAAATTGAACATCAAAGAAACAACCAAGTGTCAGACATTTCGAACTGCGTCCAATTCTCCACTTCATTGGGGTCATTCTATGTCAAATGTCCAAGCCGTTTTGTGGCCACTTCAAATGTATTAAAAAAAGTTGGGTCGATTTACTGCATTGAAAACAGTGAATTGCTAGAATATTTCAGTGAGAAAAAATGTTAGGTCATGTGCGTGCCTTCTGAACATTCCAGAATGTTGTTTGGGTGCTGTTTGTGGCATAAATAATATTTTAAAAATACCACTTCTTCTTTCTACACTACATTTAGTCTACATGTGAAGTAAAAAAGTACTTGCGTAAGGTGTTTGAAGCTCAGTATTATTAGTGCAATTTTTCTACCACATACGCCTCCAAGAATTCAGCCAAAATGTAATGTGTTTGCATTTTTTTCTAATGCAATACTATCATTTGTATCATTACCTGAGCAATGAATACTTACTCCATGGAAGCTATATTTTGCGGGAAAAAACCTCTCAGGATGTTAAACTTTACAAAACAAAATCACTAATTTCACAAAATTGTCAATTTCGCCCATATTGCGACGCATTTCCACCATGTGTTAGCCTAATTACAAATCAGCTTTATACCTATATTGAAAGCAAATAAACAGTTGTTTTTATATGGGAAGTTTTATCATTACAGTCCTTATTCCAAGGAAGAAAATAATTTTTGAAGTTTCTTACTGACGGCTATCCTCACATTTGGTCATACGAGAACGTTCGCTTCGAAGTTCTCTATTGTTGTCGATGGGAAACTTCAAAAATTATTTTATTTCCTAAAACAAAAGATGTGTTAATAAATATTGCTATTTAAAAAACTCTGTTATTTGCACTCGATTTAAATACAAAAAGTGATTTGTAATTGAACCATCAAATGGTGCAAATTCCGTCTCTATATGGCCAAAAATGACAATTTTGTGAAATTTGTGATTTTTTTCTCGTAAAGTTAAACAACTTGAGAGGTCTGAAGGTATCTTCTCCGGAAAATATACTTTTCGGTAAATAAGTATTTATTGTTCAAATATTCATACAAAGTGTAGTATTGCATTAGAAAAAATGCAAACACTACACATTTTGACTAACTTCTTGAATGCCTATTTGGTATAAAACTGCACTAATATCACTGAGCTTTAAAAACAGCTTACACAAGTATTTTCACTTAACATGTAGACCAAATTTGGTGTAGAAAGGAGTGGTACATTTGAAAATAACATGTTTTTTTTTTTACAAACATCACCCAGACAACATTATGGGAAATTCCGGAGGCGTGCACATGAACGAAAACGTTTTTCTCGTTGAAATATTCGAA
The DNA here is from genome assembly GCF_043290135.1 of Rhipicephalus microplus. Classification (NCBI taxonomy): domain Eukaryota; kingdom Metazoa; phylum Arthropoda; class Arachnida; order Ixodida; family Ixodidae; genus Rhipicephalus; species Rhipicephalus microplus. Next base: position 218,322,548 of record NC_134701.1, on the reverse strand, counting down.
CAATTCACTGTTCTCGAAGCAGTAAACCAGCACAATTTTTTTTCGAATACATTTGAGTAGGTCACCGAAATCGCTTGGAAGTTTGGCATGAAATCGCCCATTACAAAAGCTTGTTCTTGATCATTTATTAACTATGGCACATACCTACTTCGGGCATAATTCTTCAGGCATAATAGGTGTGTAGCGTATACCACGCTTCTCCGAAGAATGACGAAGGATAGCATAGTGAATGCCGGCCAACTACACGAAAGTTATTGTTCGTGTTCCGCAGAACCAAGATAAAGTTATTTTCCTTCCTTCCTTATATATGGCGTAGTGGGTACCCAGCAAGTGTTCTTGTAGCAGTTATCCAAAAAGTGTTTAGAAGTAGTTCCGAAAGTCCTCTCTTTCAGATTTCGCTGTGACTGTGCTGTGCCTTCCGTGCAAGTCTGGCGTTGTTGTGCTTTCACCCTCTACTAGATGTGAAACAGTATTAAAAAGCTATGCCTCGACATAACATTATGTTAATTTTTCTTTGTTATTTTTATAAGGATGAGTCAGACAAACAGAATACTAAAAAATAGTTAGTGGAAACCTAAAAGTGGGTAAATAAGGAGATGTTTGTTTGTATACAATATTTCTCAAATGTTCTTCAGATGCCACAAATAATATCTAAATTTATATGGCTTTCTTTTCTTCTTTTCTAAATTTCCTATTATTAGTAAATCTTTTGAAATTGCTATTCAGTAACATCGGGGGATACTTGTTTCAGTATACCGCCATTATGTGTGAAATTACATAATGAGAACTCTGATGAACATTTTCTGGAGTCTCTTTTGCAAAACTCACCTCCATCTGGGAGGCAAAAGTTATTTGAGTAAGTTTGAGTTATTTTGTGAAGAAAGTACGTGAAAAACGCCTGTACAAAATCACAGTCAGTGCAAGCGCTTTATTGCAGGGAAGTTCTGTGCTACATGCAATATAGTCATATTTACCTTTTAAGAACATTTTGGCAATAAGATTTTACGTTCCGCCACGTTCTGGTCCGAAGCTCCTGATGTAATCACTTGTTAAAATTTTATGCATATTTCTTGTCTTCATTCTGGAGGCTACTCACTGAACACGAACTTGTGACGCTCAAACACGTGGATCGCACGCATGATTGCCATAGTGCGAAGGGATCAAATAAGGACGTCCGAGTGACACCAATCGAATTAAGATAATGGAACAAGAGCCATGATGGCATGAGAACAGAGGTATAACATTGACGAAATGACTGCGACGACGTGATTTCGACAAAATAAATATTAGGAGTTGACAGGGGCCGCATGAATAGACGTACGGTGTTATGATGACAGAGTCGAAGAACGTTAAAAATACGTCATTTGAGTTGATAGTTTTGTTACTTCTACGTCTATTCTCTCTTCTTACTTCCCGAAAACATTTTCATGAATTTACTGCATGTCCTTGTTCAGTTTTGGAAACCTCGTTTAACCTTTCTTCATAACGCGAACGTTCAGAGCGAAAGCTTTGATTGCCTGTAAAGCGTGCTTTGCGGATGGTGTGAATGCAGAGGGGGAAGCAAGTTCTGTTGTGAAAACATTTTTAAGGCTTAAACATTCCCATATCGACCCAACAACAAAACTCTTCGTTTATCAGTATTTTCATTGATTGATTGATTGATTGATTGATTGATTGATTGATTGATTGATTGATTGATTGATTGATTGATTGATTGATTGATTGATTGATTGATTGTGCTTATTTTTTTCCGCAGACACGTCAAACTACCTCCCTCCTCGAATTCGTCGGCTGAAGCAGACAGTGAAATTATCGGCAGGCGATCCGCTTCGACTGGCGTGCGTGGCTCAAGGATATCCCACGCCCAGCTACCGCTGGTACCGCAAGAAGGAGTCGCTCACCATCCCGCTGGGCTCCAGCAGCGGAAGCGGTGGCCGGATACGCGTGTACCGGGGCTTCCTGCTCGTCCAGTCCACCATGCGCCAGGATGCCGGAACCTTCGTGTGTGTCGCCAACAACACGGCCGGAGAGGACCGCGCGCTCTTCGAAGTCATCGTCACCAGTGCGTATTACGGTCGGCAGTGGACTCGTAACCTATGACGACTGATTCAAGGCTTGTATTTATTAACGCGTATTCATTGTTGGGTATAATGCCCCTTTTTGATAAAAAATGTTGATGCTAAATGAGTCATTTCTTCCTACAATCAAGTTCAAGCAGAAGTTAAACTTAAATATACTCGTACATTACTTGAAAAGAATACTTTGTATGCTGAAAGGCCAGTCAGTTCTTTCTCATTGAGGACGTTGCTGATATGTTAATTCTATAGAAGCGTGTGTGTCGGGGTTTTTCTCTTATTTATTTTTTTAACTCTCCCTTCCTCTTTCAACCCCCTATTCCCCAACCCCAGTGTAGGGTAGAATACCAGATACTAGCATCTGGTTAACCTCCCTGCCTTCCTTTTTTCTCGTTTCTCTCTCTCTATAGAAGCGATGAAGCAATATAGTGCGCGTGACCCATCGCAACTAATTCATACATGTGAATACTCCCATTTTATGGTTATTCCTATCTTCTAGTGGTAACCTTGGAGATGAGTCATCTATCTTTTTATTACTCGACTTTCATTACTCGATGCTAGTTATCCATTAAAAATTATTCATTGCTAACGCTGAATAAAGTTTATTCAGTGTTTTGTTAACGGACGGAATAGTTTTCGTTTGCAAGTGGCTTTGCTCTTCTTAAACTAATTATTATCTAAAGTAGCACAATTTTTTCGTTTAAAATTCATAAATTACGAAACAGGTGGCGAACAATAGTAAATTCCAAGGCTCCCGAAACAGTCAGCAAAAGCATAGCAATACTTTCATAGCAAAACACAGTGACGGTAGACCAATGTATATGTCTTCAACAGAAGCGTGTACTGACATTGCAGCATCGACTACGTTTCTTCTAACAAAAGGAACAGTTGACGAGGTAAAGCGCATTGCAAAACGCGAAATCTGTCGATGAAAGGTAGCGAGAACGTGTCGCACGCATATGTAATACAAGATTGCAGAGGCGCTCAAAGCACGAATGGAAATCGGTTACCGTTGCACCTCAAGTTTTTATAAAAAGAAACAGGTAAAAAGACGCAGAAAAGTTCTTTAGAAACGCTTACAAATAACAACTCATCCGAGTGGCGCGTCATCGATGCACAAAAAGACTAATTCAGTTTTGTTTGTTCATGATCGTGCCATTGTTGTTTTTGTTTGTTTGTTTGTTTGTTTGTTTGTTTGTTTGTTTGTTTGTTTGTTTGTTTTTCTTGGGGGGGGGGGGGGTGACTATCACAGTCTACAGTGTATGTTGAGTTGAGCAATTCTGCATCACATGCTTCATCAGAAGTCCCATAACAGAAATACCATAATGCAACACCGGATAAGCGCACTCCGTGGTACCGCATAAAGAACGTGAAAAAGAACGTGAAAGGTTGTTTACTGTGCTAGTGCACACTACACGACTTTTCTTAGCACTTTCTCACGGTCACATGCGTTTACCGCACGCCACTTCTACAGGCTCCACCAAGTCGACTAAACTTTCACATTCTGAAATAAAAAATGTTTGAACCCAGGCCACATCCGCCGGTAGATATCGGGGAAACTTACTGCTGTGCTACTTAAGTTTTAATGCGCACTTTTCATACGTGAGTCACATTGACAATTTCGTCAATGAGGGATACAAAAAAACACGTAGGCCAATTTCGAAAAAAAAGGCAGTACCGGACAGACCTGAAACCCTGTATCGACCCACTTCCGATTACAGGGGTAGATTGTTCAAGATCATTGTGTTATTGCTTGATAAAATCCAGCTGACGACGCCCCACAGCAACGCAAAACTACATATAATACTTCAGTGCCTGCTCAGTAGAACTCAGTATATTGTGACCGAACACGTTGAGTCTGAATCACACTTGTCTACGGTGGTCAATGGGCCGCTTCAGCCGCCGTTTCTTTTTTCATTTTTTATGCAGTGTCCGACGCTATAGGGACACAAAACATATTCATATCGCATGCCAGATCATTGCGCTATCATTCAGTCATCAAAATAAGGTTGAATCTAACGCAGGCTAACGTCTGCGGACGGCGCTAACCTGCGGAGGGTAAATTACAAGATGTGTGAATATTTGTGTACGATGTCATCAATACCGTAAGCGTACGCTAGCGTAACTGCTTCTTAGAACACGGCACAAAAAATCTCCTACAACAGCTGAAGTAACGCGAACCAGCAAAACGCTACGCGTATCACGGAGGATTCTCGTTCGCGCAAATTCTGCTTGACATTTGGAACACGTGAGCCTCTCGTTTTGTTTGATTCTTTCGGGAAGAGAAATGTGAGCATTGCTCACTAATTCCTTCTGTTTCTCTTTCAAACTATTATTCACTCAACCCGAGTGAATGGCATCAAACCGGACGCTTGTCTTTTTGATTCGACTTTTCCTCCTAGGTTTCTCTCTTTGACTTTAAGCCGTCTTGATGATTACGGCGCTCGGATGCTACACCAAACGCATGGGTGTGATGCACGACATGCTAGAGGTATGTGTACTTGGATTTAGGTGCACGTTAAACATTGCCAAGTGGTCCAACTTCCCGAGCCATCCTCTACGGCTCCGAAATCAAAAAAAAGGCAAAGTAAAGACAGGAAAATTACAAAGGTTGTACCAGGTTTTCTACCTTAAGCAGGGTGGAGAGGGAGCAAAAGAATATATAAGGCGAGGAAGAGAGATTATTACTACTAATAATAACATTATTACCTCTTTGGCTATAAGAGATTCTCTTCTAGATGTGCTGAAATTTCATAATGCGACAAGTATTCATGTGTGTGCTCGATGTCCCACGCAGTGCCGCTGAAGGTGACCGTGAGTCCCAGCAGCGTTCTGACTCGCGAGGGCCGCACCGTGGTGTTCAACTGCTCGGTGCGCGGCTTTCCCGTGTCGGCGGTGACGTGGCTGCGCAACCAACAGCCCGTTATGCCCGGGGGCCGCGTACGAGTCCTAGACCAGACTGAGCTGCACGTGAGTGCCGTGCAGAGGTCGGACCGTGGCATGTACCAGTGCGTCGCCTACGGACACGAGAGCTCGGCCCAAGGAGCCGCACAGCTCGCGCTTGAAGGTTGGTGGCTACATTGGTGCATTGTAAACGCCTGCAACGGCTCTATTGTTCACGTATTTAAAAGTAATCTTGAAAATTTTTTTTCCAAATAACGTGCGACGTTGAGGCTGGAGGTGGTGGCGAGAAGTAGTGACATCGATCTAAGCCAAAGAACGCGTCACTCCAATTTGAATCACTAACAATATCTGGAACGTTATTTTGACAAGGATGCTGCCTCTCTCTCTCTCTCATAGTGTGTGTGTGTGTGTGTGTGTGTGTGTGTGTGTGTGTGTGTGTGTGTGTGTGTGTGTGTGTGTGTGTGTGTGTGTGTGTGTGTGTGTGTGTGTGTGTGCGTGCGTGCGTGCGTGCGTGCGTGCGTGCGTGTCCTTCTTGCTAATCTGTTCAATTGGCTAATGGTGGCACAACCACCAACCATCTATTCACCTGCTTTCGCTCAGTCGATCCACCCATTACTTTTGTCCAGAAACACAGCTTTATTTCTTTACAAATGGTAGGCTGCAGAAGCAGGCACACAGTGACTGCGTACTTATGTCTATGCATGTCGCTTTTTGTGCCGAAGAACGTCCATGCCGAGCCCTATTCATGAGCGCGGGAGCACAACCCCACGGCTTCTTTATTTCCTTTTCCCTCTTCACTTGGTGACGTAGATATAGATGTTCCGTACGAAAGAACTACGGCTGTGTGGGAATGGTCACTTCCTGTCCCTTTTGTACACAATTCGAGTGAACCTCGGAGCCTTTCTATCGGGAATAAACGTGTCAAGGAAAGCTTTCCACTTTAACTGCTTCCTTTTTTTGTTATTTTGCTGTATTTTTTATGCCGATTTGTATGAGGTTCCAACAAAGCCACTATTCGGTCCGAACACTGCCATTTTTTCGCTCATCCTAATTGTCCGTATTGAATGTACGCCGAAATCGATTGCACCTGTAGGAAGCGTGTTTCACTTCCTAGGCCCTCACTTGCGTTACGATGAACGACACGTGGTCCTCGCTCTCTTATTTGTTATATTTGGACGTTTTATCTAGTAATCATACTCCATCATTTACCAAAGTGTTTACCTTGTTTCCACACCTTCGCATGTTCGTGACTGGATTCGTTCAACTCCTTTCGTGAATACGAGAGTATCACAGACTGAATATTTTATAAAGTCACACTCATACAATGAAAACATACTCTGTAAGTGTACGTTGTTTTGTAGACCGAGAAAGGAATCACTAATTAACTGTACACACCCACCAAGTGATCATGCACCACGCGAAAAAATACATTCGCTTCCTACTCTAAACACGATGCACCACACTGCTTTCAGGAAAGACTGCTGCTTTCTCGAGCAGCATTACTGGCGTACATCCCCTTCAAGGGTCCGTATATTACACGCCTAAACCTGAGCACCATGGCTGCATCCGCAGAGCGATGTCATCACGGCAGGTATTCAGTGGTACTGCGACAGCAAGGCTGCGTTTCAATTCTTAGACAGCACGTAAATAGTCTATGTAGACTGCTTAGAAGACAGCACCGAGCCCATGCTGTCTGAAAATTGGAACACGTCTGGACGGCTTTCACGCGACGAGGTGCCATCTCGCGTCGAGAAGAAAAAGCCAAAATAAACGTAACAGTTGTGTTTTGTGCCTTATTTCGTATTAAAGTCTAAAATTTTAAACGTTACTCACATTGAGCGTTTGGAGAAGCGTCCGCTTGTATGCAGACGACTATTCCGGTGAGATCCGATTTATCTGAGTGAATCGCTGAGCCGCCATCTTGTTTAGACAGCAAAGTAGCCTGCATCGTATTTGTCTACGATGCGGTCTTCTCGGAGCTGTATATTTTCCCGGCTACGTGAGAATCGGAATGAGACTTAGGATGGCCACCGTCCATTTAGCTCTCTATTTAGCCATCTATGGTGAGTATTGGAACACATCCTAAAAGTTGTTGAATGGCGGCGTTCTTGAAGCAGCAGTCACACGCAGGGGGCGGGGGGAGCCTCAAAGCAATGCTTTCAGCATCAAGCAAGTAAACGAGGCAAGCATAACGGAAGAGCTGGGTTGAATATCGAGCGCGGCCGAACGTGTTGGAGCATGCGCAGTGTAGGGCACCCGCGTCCGCTCCAAGTAGCTTTTGTACTTATTCGAGGCACCAGCTATGCAGGTCGGTACGCGTTTAATCACGCCACTGTATTCACCTTCGTGGTAGCGCGTGCAAGAACACCAGCAAAGCCTTGCGTATCAACGTTCGTCCTTCAACAATTTATCGTAGAGTTGTTATATACATTCTGCCGCAATTCGTCTCCTTACTTCATCATTTTCTTTAGGGTGTTTTCATTAGCGTGTATCTTTTTTTTTTATTTGGGGCGCGTTATGTGTACCATGCTTTCTTTTTCTCGCACGGCGCTAACGTGGCATCGCGTAGTTGCGTACTGGTCCCTATATTCCCAAATCCACTTTAAAAGAGCCGTCATTTGCATTGTTGTCAAGACGATGGAGGAGCGTCGCGAAGTATATCACCGGCGCATCTTCTTCATTTTTTTTTTGCTAAGCATTCTCTTTAGACGTAAACAACTGAGATCAGTAAGAAAAGATGAAACAAGATCAACAAACGCAAAATCGCGAATAGCAGGCTTAGGCCTCCGAAAACGCTTCGAGCCTGCGTCAGAAATGAAGTCGCGTAAAAGTAAAACATGTATAAGTACTCCTTGCGGAAAACTAGAAAATCAATAGAAGAAAATGCGCTGTTGATAGCAAGAACTTCCATTTTTATACCAACTTTCTTCGACAGGTTGCTCATCGCGGCACTAACTCCTCGCGAGCTCACGTCGAAGTAAATGGGAGTCAAAAAAGATTACAAGAACGGGAATTCTTCCCGTTAAAATAAACTGTCTTCCGGGGCTAAGTCTATCATTTCTTACTTTTCCTCTGTGCTAAGGCTGCTCCACGCGCTGCGTCCTGATCAATGTTTTCCCGGGGAAAGGAAAAGAATGTGTGACGGTGGCAAGCAAGGAAGTGAGGGAAGAAGTGTCTTTGTGTTCCCCTTTAGGGAAATGCCTGTAGGCGTCGCTTTATATCGCTCCCCAATTCGCTCCCGCGAGCTGCCTAGCCTGCCTTGCTACACACGACAGCTCACGTCGCGTCTGATGACGGTGCGCGTTTTCTCGTTCTTTATTCTTATACATTTTTTATTTTATTCTGATGCAGATGAATATGGTAAAACTGCCTGTTGCTTATACTTTCTGTCGTCTCTAGTTTGGAAACGTTATGAAGCATTTTAAACAAGAGACGTCGACATCACTAGATGGGAAGACGGAGAGGAGGGGGTTACTTATCACATTGAAAAGAATCGGTTGTGGCATCCGAAAAAACAATGATTATAAAAATAAACTAACTGATCGATTCCATTTCTGTATGGCTTTCTTGCTGTGCTATTTTTTCTTAATCCAGGGAGTAGAAGTAGCATAAATTTCGTTTGATTCCGGCGAAAAAGGGTTTATATTTAGCTTTTCTAACGCTGAAAACACTTGAGACGACGTTGTAGGCCATGCGCCGATTGTATGAGATCTTAATGATGGGTGCTTGTCCGAACGCCTCAATAATTTCAGATTGAGTGCAAGCGTATATGAGCTCAAGATAGTTGGGAAAAGCAAAACTTTGTATGCGGGACTCTGCCATGTGCATTAATCAGTCTCCATGTGTGGCCGTAGGAAAGATCTTGGAAGCATGGTCTCAGAGAACATCAGCGCAGCGAGACACACGAGTGCTCCTGCATTGTTTGACGACATTACTGAGCACCACCTGTGAAACCAACACACAATGTATGTGGTGTGCAATGTGTGTATCTTTCCTTCTCTTTTACTCCCCTCTCCCCACGAGTAGAGTAGCAAACTGGACGTGGTCTAATTATTCTCGCAACTTTTCCTATATTTCTTTTAAAGACGATAGTCATTCTTGGGATACTTCGACGCCAAAATTTTGGTGTATCTGCCTGTGTGTGTGTCTTTTCTGCTTTTTTGTCTGTTTCACGATTCAGGAGAATGGCGAAAGTTTGAGCCTTTCTTAAGTGACCAGCCATTTTTATCTGGTTTGTGCGTTCATACGTGCCGACATGGTCAATCGAAAAATAAATATTACGTATATTTTGGCGCAACATCAGTAGGTGATCATCAGGTAGCGTGTTACTTTATTTCTGAAATACATAAGTAATTATGAATGCCGTAGAGCTTACTGCGTGGTGCTGGCAACGTGACACTATGACCGAAAAAACGGGTGTTTCCTACGCTTCACTAAAACTACATGGTGCTGCCACCTACCAGTGAATTTGCGTTCTAGAAAAACTTTGCTTCTTCAAATTACTGTTGGACTGCGACCATATTCCACGCAGCACCTACTCGCCAATTTTCTCGCGCAGAACGTCAAATAAGCGTTTTATTCTCTCTCTCTCCAAACAGCAGACTATCGTATTTCAACGGCCTTTGGCAGAGAAGCACGTAGATACGCTGGCGAATTCTCTCTCGCTCCCTCTTATATGCAGCGAGGTCCGTTGAGTTTCAGACAACAAAAATTTAGAAAACAAATGTGCCAGTGTTGTACAGCACATCTCATGAGGTGAAGTTATGAAGCGTGGAAACTTGGGCAACTTGGTAGGACATAACTGAATGTAGGCAACCTAGAAGTAGTTACTTCGTAACTACGGAAGCGAAAAAAAAACAAGGACAGAAAAGAGCGCTGACTTTCAACAAATATTTAATATTGGAGTGGTGTGCATATATAGGTGAAAAAAAGGAGAAAATTGGGCATGCGTAGAAGGGTCCAGGATCGCAGTTGTTGTTCCTGCACCCTTCTACGCATGCCCAATTTTCTCCTTTTTTTTCGCCTATGTATGTACACCACTCCGATATTAAATATTTGTTGAAAGCCGGTGCTCTTTTCTGTCCTTGTTTTTTTTTTTTCGCTTCCGTAGTTACGACGTAACTACTTCTAGGTTGTGCTGTTCCTACATTCAGTCATGGGGTGAAAATTACGTCCCAGATTACCATGGTGTAAAGAAACGTTGCTGTGAACGGCTTTCTACAGCTTTTATCGCAGCATCCCTGTAATTAGTGTGAACTCACGCTTGCAAACGTATACGAAAGACGCGTATTCTGAAAAAAAAAACATTACACCGTCTCCCGTCAAAGGGAACCATGTGTGGATGCCAAACAGTGGCGAATAGGTTCGCTTGAGCGGGAGACAGGGTACTTTATTGGGAGCTCGTGCTGGTGCTAGCTCTGACACTGGCCGTGACATTGACGCTGGCTCTCATCGCGACGTCGCAGGAGAGAATGAGGCACGCGCTCCGTCATTTTATACCGTGGTACTACCATGGCGCCCCCAGCGGAATACGCAGCTGTCGCACCACCAATCGTGCACGCCGCTTTATAGAGTAGAGAGAGTGAGAGAAAGCAGGAAGTGGGAAAGAAGGGAAGTTAACCAGATGAGGTTCTGCTTTGCCGCTCTGCACTAGGCATAAGGGAAGGAGAGCGTAGGAAAAGAAAGAGGAGAACGGGACGCGCATGCGTACTAGGGGGTGGATGCCACGGGAAGGATCGAGAGAGGGACGGACACAGCCCCCGTCATAAGCCGCTTCGTATCTACTAATATTCAGTTGGTAGTGGAGGATTCTTTGTATTAGCTTCCTTTCACGTATGTTTATAAGTTTGAACGTGCACACCTTTCCACTCTTCGATTTATTCAGTAGGAACCAACTTGCCCAGCAGCAAGCTCTGAAGCGATGCTACTGTTAGTTAATGGGGCTAAAGAAAATCACTCCGGTGGGTAGCGATATGCCAAATAGAACAAATCCTTGGTGAACCCGAAATGAGATATTTTCGCTTGCCTGTGAAACTGGCAATTTAGTTGTATACACTTGCCCATTATGCTCTTACCAGTATACGTTTGACTATAGCGTTTTGATTAGAAAAGAGCCTATTTTAACGTTTATACGTCAACTTGAGGTGCTTATATAATGACCTCTAAAGTTTGAAGAACGTTCGCATTATCCTAAAACAGTTGAAACGTTAAGCATAAAGTAAAACTCTTGCGTATGTTATGCAGGAAAATAAAGAAACTGAACAATAAACTGGCCACTATTTCTCTATCTCTGAAGACACGGTATGGCATACAATCAAATGGGGGGCGAAAGCGTACTTTGGCGGAATACACTACTATTTCGTTTGGAAGCAAGCACCTTAAGAATAACTTTCCTAAGATATCATCAGATTGATCTCGCTGTATTGATCATTTTATCTTCAGTGTAGTTAACAATATATTTATGTTATTTTTACCTCCTTGGGGCATGGAGAACAAGAGTGATGTTAGTGTAGATCTCAAGGCACGCGTATACAACTGGGCAAACTTCTGCCGCATTAACAGCTTGCTAGTTGTATAATTTTATCTAACCTTTCCTGCTTTCACCTTAGTGCTATTTCTACAGCAACAAGCTAAAGTCTACATATCAGTACACTATTCTTACTTCTTATCACCTCAAGCAACGATCGTTATTTAAGAACCAAATTACGCTTCTCAGCTTCTTTTTTTTTTCCAGCGTTCTGAGTTGGGGTAGAAACATAGCTACAAGGTCCAATCGTTCGCTGCTCGTTCGTATCTAGCCAATTTGTTCTTCGCAAAGCAGCACAAAAGATAAAAAAAAACAGGTAGCAAAAAGTTAGTCCCGTTTCAGGCGTGAAAAATAGGCGCTTCATCAATTACTTGTTCAGTAGGAGTCTGATCTTGCAAAGGGCAGCTAAGGAAACGCTAGTAGACGTGCTCAACAGAAGCAGTCCGACAGAAATACATAGATAAATGGCGAAAGTACTAGTTTCCCGAGTCGCTATGGCAAAGAACGTTCCAGTTTTCACATCGTTCACGTGGCGCAATTGCCGCTAGAGAAACCGTGGCGCCGAGATAACGCTAGCACTAACAAGGAGCAACACGACGAATTCATTGCCGGAAAAACAAAAAAACGCCCTGCTCCTGCAACCAGCTTTCTTCAGCCCTCCGTCTTAGCAGTAAGGCGAGGCTTTCTCTACTATTCCTACTCCAGCTATGCCCAGCTGTATCGCTGCAATGCAAGGCAGACACAGATAGAAGTGCCGGATACGTTACTCTTCCTTCACTCTTATCTGTTTGTATGCAGTACGTGTTCCTCCTTACTCGTGTGTGGCGTCCCTGTGCCGGCGCGTTCTAGCGTCTTGCTGCTCTCTGAATAAGTCCCGAAGGCACGGTTTTCTCATTTCCGACGTCGACCGGCTCCTCTTCCGGTCGGTGCAGAGAACCCACCCGACTTCCTGGAGGCCTTCCAGGACCAGCTGCTCAAGCCCGGCCTGGCCGTGTCGCTGAAGTGCTCCGTGACGGGCAATCCGCTGCCGCAGATCTCGTGGTTCCGCTATGGCCGCCTGCTGGCCGACCGGGCAGGCCTACGCATCGGCGACTTCGTGGATGCCTCCGGCGTGGTCACCAGCTTTGTCAACGTGTCGGCCGTGGCCACAGAGCACGGTGGGGTGTACACGTGCCGCGCCGAGAACGAGCTCGCCTCAGCCGAGCACACGGCGCGCCTGTCCGTGTACGGGCCGCCGTTCGTGCACCGCATGGACAACGCAACGCACGTCAGCGGTGCCGACGTGCGCGTGCAGTGTGCTTCTTCCGGATACCCCATATCGCAGGTCGTCTGGAAGAAAGGTGCGCGATTGAGTGCACTCCAGGGTCCAGAGGTGGCGCGGTACAATTTTGGAGACATGGGGGTTCGATGCTAACATTTCTTAGTACAGAGTAGTGACAGCGCCCAGTGTGTGACCCGCTATCAGGCAACAACCCACAATATGGCAGATCCGCTCATTGACCAATACAGAAACAGAGTGGACAATGGCGTGTACGATGGAACGCTGGCATCGAGGTGCCCTATACTGGGTCTTCAAGGAGATACTATTTTTATGTGTTGGGCGTAGGTCCGGTTAACAACCGCGGCTATGTTGAAAATCTACACTGTGTTTTTGAAGGTGATGTCGCTGACCGGTAACTAAGTTAACTGTCGGTAATCAGCGTTAATACTGTTGGTTGCCACGGCGGCAACCGGAAGTAAAGAAGTGACGCAATCATAAGCTTCCCTAGAGTGCATTGTTGCTAGAGGTGTTTACAAAACAGTTTTGTGCCCTGGACCACATAGCAAGCTCAGCTACAGCTGTAAATTTTCGTTGTGATAATTGTCGTCGGTAAATACGAGCATTTGCCAGTTTGTAAAGCGAACTATCATTGAGACAACAAATACGTGAAACACGTGAGAGCCATGCAGAAGGATCGCAGTCCTTTCGAAGGCAGGCGCCTACGTTGTTTTGCTTGTTGGTAAACGCACATTACCAACATTTTTTATTTTTGTTTAACTGACCTGCCAAACAATGGACCTTTAGCATTTCGAGAACCTTTGTGTGGCACTTTTTGTTACCTTTCGTATTCGTGGAGGTTTCTAGCGACAGACATTTGTGCAGTGAGGCAAATAATGTGGCGTATGTACGATCTATTACTATGAAACGCCACGCGAAGCGGCAATTGCGAGATTCCTCACAGCATAGATTACCTGCGCTATTGATTTTGCTAGAGGCATTCATTTCCAGTTGCTGGGCACACACGCCTAGCAACCTGCGCTTCTGCGGAAACCACGTCAATATTAATTACCAGACTAGCCCGTTATGCTGCAATAGACGTGACCTCGACCTTGTGCAAAGGAATCCATGAGGTAGACGAGAGTGTATTATGCATAAATCCGCACTTTATGCGGTGCACCTTGGCCCTAATCGAGGCCCAGCCGGCCGTTGCAACGTAGTACTGCAGTTACCACGAGTCCGGAAATTATCATTTCGGCCTTAATGTATTGAACATATCAACAGCCCAAACTGTTTATAAAAAAAAGAATTTTCACTGACTGGCCGCTGAGTGACACGTTTCACAGAAAATCGAATATTATATTCATACGCAAGATCTGAAAAAAAAAACTACATCATTCTTTTTCAAACTAAGGATTAGTATTGAATTGACCCGCGCCTGACCGCAGGGCTCCTAAGAGGCACTCTTTTGTGCAATCAAACCAGCCTAAAGAATACCTAAATTTGGTTTCAGCGCAAAATGGCTCAGATTGGCTTTGTAGGATGTTGCCTGTGAATATTTCTATTCGTTCGAATTTTAAATTTCACAAGCAATAGCTTCAGGACTGGCGTGATTCTGTGGGAAAACTTTACAAAATAGTAATATTAAAAATGCCGGTTTTGTAATGTTTTAAGTTGCAATCAGTAAGTAATATAAAGTGCAACTCTGCAATGGTTTTGATAAATTTTACAAATACAGGTAATAAAACTTGGGAAGAGTAAAATAGAAAACCAAGTGTGCCTTCCGTAGGTGTAGCAAATCGTGCCAACTTGTCGGTGAGCAAAAATCTTCTTATATAGCTGACATATTGTTCTGTTTTTGTACTGAAAACATATGAACTACTCGCATTGTGTATTCTTTCTTATAATATATCGTCTTCAATTTTTCAGATAATGAGAAGCTGCGGCCTTCATCCAGAATCCTGGCCAGTGATAACGGGACTTTGCACATCGTTCACGTGACCCAAAGTGACCAAGGCTGGTACGAGTGTGCGGTCAGCAACCGCCGAGGCAATACAGCCATCGGTTCCATGTACCTCAGGGTCATCGGTAAGTCACTCGTGACCGACACGATAGTCTTTTTTTCTCATTATTTCTGGACATGCAAGCATAGGACCTTAAGGGAAATTTGAGACTCACTAGACCAACATCTCCAGCACTTCATTAAAATATTTCTCTCTCTTTCAAGAATGTCCTTCGTGAGTAACAAATTAGCCAAATAAGCAGCATGTACAACAGGTCTCTAGTTTACTGGTGCTTGGTAACAAGCATTCCACTCATTTCTCTCCACTGAGTTTAGTGCGGGCTTGTCTACTTGCATCTCTCTGTTTGAGCATCTAAGCAGGACATATCACTGCAATTCGTTTGGAGCCTTAGCGGTGCATGATCGTAACCTCCAATATCTCAAATTTCAAACAACACGAGCTAAACGTCTCGACATCATTGATGAAAGCTTAATGAAGGCTTGGTGATTAAGGAGACAGATTACACGAATGACAGATTACAGAGAACATGGCACACAGTGTTAATAGAGAACGAGCGTATACTTGCACTGTGTCCTGTGTTCTTGGTAATCTGTCCTTCGTAACGTCTAAGCGCATCGCCAACCTAACATGAAACAAGTTATAGTGAACTAATTAGCCCCTTTCGTTGCATTACTCGTCAAAGACACTTTCTCGCTAAGCATTAAATGAAACCCTGAACCCTGACACTCATAGCCTTCATGATTATTCGGCGTGCGCGCGTACCACTCGACGTCGAGGGTAATGAAACCTGTACGCGCGTATCTATCAAGACTGCTGGAGATGCCCAGTTAGCACGGCTGCAAAGTGGAGGTGCCTGAGCACTCCACTCCCCTCGGCGCTCTTATTATCGCAATTCCGCTTGTCGAAAGCTGGCGTAACTATTCCAGTAAAAGTGAGTCATACTAACACGTGCATTCTATTGCCATCAAGGAAACGCTTCGCATAGACTCTCTCACGATTTAATAAATTTTGGTGCGCCTAAATGAGTGTGGGAATACCGTGCGTGCCGTCAAGACTGTGTGAACGAAAATTCTAGCTTCCGTATAGCCCCGTCAGTGACGAATTGAGATGAAGTGCCAACAACGCGTTAAATTCTCGTCTCATAATTCTCAGGCACTCAGCATCACATTCCGAAAAATAAAATGAAGTTTGAAGGTTGTAGTGAGGGGTGTGTGGTTTGGTTAGTTTTCAAGAGTTGTAGCTTTAGGAGTGTGATTAGGTTAGGTTAGGTTAGGTTAGGTTATATTAGGTTGAGTTGGGTTGCGTTAAATGTGCTATTTTGTGTGAGTTTCACTATTTGGAGTTAATTAGTGTGCAACTAAATATCTTACTACTATGCCACCAGTAAGGTTCAGTAATTGCATGAAAGGAATAAACTATTTGACCCGAAATGCATGCGGAGTTTTTTTTTGTTGTTGTTGTCTTTATTGCGAGCGCAGAAAAAAATACTTTTCACGTGCGTCCTGGAACGCGGCACGTCAAACGGTCGTGAAACATCGTAGTGTCTTTCGAAAAGTCATTATCTACAGCAATATGCAGCAAAGTTAAAATAATGATTAATATTTGTCTACTCAACAAACCTGCAGAAATCTGCACACCAAGTTTCAGGCCAGTTGAGCAAACACACAGCGTGTGACGCACCTTAGAAATTCGCGTACACAATTGTGAACGCCATGACTGAAGGTGCTGCGGAAGCAGAAAGCACTAACACAGGATGTAATAAAAGTGTAATTGAATAACACAAGATGTAAAGCAATTCGAGATGAGAAAGGCACTAGTAGAGAGGTAAGAGTTTTAGGGATACACAAAAGTTGCGTAAGTTGAAACGAAGTATCACATCGATGTATTACAATGAACTAAAAGAGGGCAGAGACTCTCTATTATATGTTGATTGATTAGTATAGAAAGGTGAAGAAGAGTTACCTGCATGAAGTACCTTACCCTCAGTGCTGTATTTAATGACACTGTTGCGCTGTTCTGTTACATCCTGCACACGTTTCATTAGCATTCTGTGACGCACTTTGTGCGTAATTTTCTCAAATACACTTTCCTTTTCAACAAAGCACTAGCGAAATGACGCGTAGCGTGCAGCTTTCTGCGACTGCATTTCACTATCTCTTTCCATGCAACCGCAACGATGGCCGTATAAATTTCCATCACGACTGCTTTCCTCTTCAGAGCGATTTGTTTCATCTGTCTTTTGCTTATTATTCCCACGCGGTTCCCCCTTTCAAGCCTGGCTTACTCTTGGGGCCATCTCCTTTTTTTTCCTCGCTCGGCATATTGCCTATTATATTTACTTATCATGCAGGATTACCTTAATGGTAGTTCCCACTCCTGCATAGCGAGGCGGCAATCGAAGTGGTATGTCGGATTCCCGTAAAACGTTAAGGAAATCGATCACATAAATTTCTCGTGGTTCTGAAAGTACCACAATTACAGGCGTTACTGGTCCGGGTTTATCTGCAATAACCGTCATCGTGCGTATTTGCGGAACGAATTCTGCCCTGGCCAAAATGGACGGCACTCAACATATGTCGCGACTATTGTATATTACTTTTCATTATATACTTTTTTGATGACACGGCAGACAATAAAATATTTTTGAGGCAAGTAGCAAGCCTGGGATGAGAGTCGTAAGGAGCGAATCTGGAATTGTATTCGTTAGAGAATATAAACTGGAGAAGAAGGCAAGATATTGACCAAAAAGAAAAAAAGAGACAGGAACTTGACATGAAAACAAGACGAAAACAACCTCATTTCTTTTTTTAGACTGCTTTCACAATCGTCATTATGAGCTAATTTTATTTTCATCTCACATTATTTTAAACAGTTATAAACGATGCTTTCTCAATGCGCACAAAGAGGCTAAAGGAAGACTGACTGTCTCCTGAAGGGAAGTTATTGAAAAAACTTATAAATCAAATTACTTTCTATGCACTACACATTGATACATACAGTGCAGCTTATGTCGTGTTGATTTTGCGTTACAGGCTTTGTATCAAGCGCAATTGCCAAGCGTTCCACAATAATCTTACCCTCTGGGGAGCTTGCCCATCTGTCTGGGCAACTACCAATCTACGTACTATTCAAAGAGATACAAATTACCGGGAAAGTCTGCCTCTATAGTAAATAGCGCTTCATAGACTTCAGGGGTATTATCTGTAATCTTTCTTGTTTTATTAACCATAACATTAACACCTCAAATACTCAAATACTTTCGTCCACGTAAAGCCATAACCTGAAAGTGACGAGGAGTTCCTTCCGATATTCGTAATAGCTTTATTTCTAGGACTTGCACGCACTATCCATTAGCCTCCACACGTCTTGCGCACCGTACAAATAGCCCGACATTGGTCGCATCAATGCAACGCTCAGCCGTCGACATTATTGACTTACTTTCGCTTAATCAAGTTCCATCGCTACAGTTCACGCGTATCTGTATTTCGATTTCCCTAACGTTTTCACTGCACGCAACGCTTGTACGCAGTGCGAATAGACTGAGATATTTCCTTTCGTTGATGTCTACCACAGAGCTCAACAAAAGGAGCTGTGAGGCGAGGCCCGCGTGTGTACATACATCGAAGAGTGACGCGCTGAAAGGTTCGGGCCACGGCCAATCGGTGTCCTTCATTCGCTACAGCGCGAGAAAAGACGAGAACCGCGGAAAGCATCGTCGACACGTATACAGAGGCGCAAAAGAGCTCGACGAAAAACCGACCAGCAGCCCAAGCGCTGCCGCTTCGCTGATCACAGAGCGTCATGCCACGAGGTTGTGGTTGGCGCCACCAGAGAGAACTTGTACGCCGGGCGCATCGATCAAACTGCGAAAGAGAACAAGGCACCGAACCCACCCCTTGCTATCGGAAAGCCGCGAGGGGTTCGTGTCCTTTCTTTCTCGCTCTCCGTCTGACCCTGTTTCGTTCGCCGTCACCTCTTTCATCTGTAGAAGCAGGTGCCATGTTTGCGCTCTCATAACTGGCAGCGAATACTTCGCTCAAGGCTGTCACTCAGCTCGATGTGCTTTCACGCTTTCATTTGGTAGCTACGCGAACCTTTTATGTGCTCGTTTCTCAGATTAGAAGCAGCATCGCCCGACACTGTTTTGTCTTACGTTGCGGAATCGTCATACGTGGCTTAATTTTGCGTAGCGGAATCACTCAGCTTCGTGCACATGGAGTAACCTGCGTACTTGTGCTGGTACGCCTTTTTCTCCTCCTAAAATTCATTTTTAACGTCCATTGCAATGGAAGATGCTGCCTCTTTTGACGACCGCGGTTGCGAGACAGCAAGAAGGTGCGTTCTTTGCCGCATGTCCTCGCTGTGTATCGCACGCAGGGTCCCGCGACCATGTTGGCCTGTCTTGACGACCAGTTGCTTTTTCGGCAGACTATCCTAAACTGCCAGCTTAAACAGTCGTAGCAAAGACAATAAATGAGCACGATGACTTGTTTCATTTTCCTACAGTAAATAGTTTATTTTCCACAGTAAATATTTCATGTTTCCTCAGTAAATAACTACACTTTTGCTAACCTCTAAGGTGTGACCTTGTGTCAGCTGTTTAAACAAACATTACGAGCAGACGAAATCGATGCCAAACAACAAGAATAGAGACAACAAGTCTCTCCTCGTCTGTAGTAACCGCTTTCACATGGCTCCTGATGCCAGTCACACCTACCTCCATTCCTTATCTCACTTCTATGTTTTTCTCTTAAATGTAATATATGGTGGTTTTGGGACGTTAAACCCCACAAATCAATCTTAAATGCAATATCCCTCGTATTTGAGTACCGTCTGCTCAACCACGCGCACTGTTGTTCAGCGGAAGAATGCACGGCACTTTCTTCAAGACCCACTGTGACTGAGTGATGTTGCCAGCTCTATGAAAAAAAAAAAGTCAGCCTACAATTGACTCATCACTTTTATTTACAAATTTTCAAACGTTGTCGCGACCCTAGGCCGATCGTCAGCGTAGTGCATGAAACCCAATCATCATTTTAGGGGCGAAGCTCCTTACGCCGTGGGTCGTACTTCCCGTGTTTGTAGTAGTAGCTACCTCACGGACGGACGGACGGACGGACGGACGGACGGACGGACGGACGGACGGACAGACAGACAGACAGACAGACAGACAGACAGACAGACAGACAGACAGACAAATGGCCGGACGGATGGACGGACGAATGGACAAACCAACAGACAAACAGACAGACAGGCAGGCGGGTGGACGGATGAACGCATGGACGAACGGATGGACAGGCAGACAGATGAATGGACGTATGGGCGAATGGACGAACGGACGTGCCGACGGACTGATTGATGCACGGATGGACTGGCAGACTGACAGACAGACGCATGCACGGATGGATGCATGGACGCTTCGCCCCACTCATCATCATTCACTCCATGGATATGCTTTGAGTTTTTGAACAAACCAGTCTGTCTTGCCCTTTTCTTTTGACTGTCTATTTGTATTAAGCCATTGGATGTGAAGTGGAACAACATCATGAATGTTATTATGTTGTTATTGGTTTATGTATTTAAACACTTTGACAAGAGTAGCAGATTAGAACATCCTCAGAAAATACAGACACGTGCGTTGTACGCATTTAATTGACTGCAAGCGTACTTCGAAAGTACAACGAACACTACCATATGAGCCTATTTCCTTCTATAGGCGTCCTGACGGAATCATGCGAGGAACCTTTGAGAGATAGCAATGCTATATTTCAGGATAAAGGTTGCGTTTTATTGAACAACAGAAACCATCGTCTGGTTTTCTGAATTCGTGGTGGCCAAATGTGAACTTCATGGGCACGCATATCGCGCTTACATTTCTCAACCGAAATAACGTAATTGTAACAATGCGGTTCCCGTGTCAGAAAGATGGGTCTTTAAATTATTCTGCAAAAAAACGGAAGTAATGTAACAACAACCTTGCAAGAGAACAGCTTTTCGAGATAGGTAACAGTGCACTAGAAGTTTTAAAAGAGTACGTATATTTAAGACAGGTAGTAACCTCTGAACCTAACCAAGATACTGAAGTAACTAGCAGAATAGGAATGTGGTTGAGCACAATCGGCAAGTATTCTCAAATAATGACTGGTAGACTGCCAGATTGCCACTATCCCTCAAGAGGAAGGTATATAACAGCTGCATCTTGCCGGTACTTACCTACGGAGAAGAAACCTGGAGGCTTACAAAGAGGCTTCAGCTTAAATTGCAGACGGCGCAGCGAGCAATGAAAAGGAAAATGCTACGTGTAACCTTAAGAGACAAGAGTAGAGCTGAGTGGGTCAGGAAACAAAGTGCGATTAGGGATATCATAATTGAAATTAAGAAAAAGAAAGGGACATGGGCTGGGCACGTAGCGGGTAGCCAAGATAACCACTGGTCATTAGGGTATGGCTGAATTCCCAGAGAAGTCAAGCGTGCGAAGGGGAGACAGAATACTAGGTGGACGGAGGAGATTAGGAAGTTTGCGGGTATAAAGTGGCAGCAGCAAGCACAGGGTCGAGTAGACTGGTGGAACATGGGAGAGGCCTTTGTCCTGCATTGGGCGTGTTGTTGATGATGATGATGATGATGATGATGATGATGATGATGATGATGATGATGATGATGATGATGATGATGATGATGATGATGATGATGATGATGATGATGATGATGAAAAACGTGGTTACGTTCACTCGCACAACCATTTATTTTCTCCCCGGGATGATAGTCCATTCGACGTGGCATGCTCAAGATCAGAGTCGGATCGAAAGTAGATAGTGACATTATATTTCGGCTTTACGATTTATTCGATTACGGGGTGAATTCGGCCTTCCGCAGCATAGATATTGTAGCACGCTCGCGTCTCACGAGGGCGGCTTAAACACGCTGCAACGCGGCAAGCGTTCTGTGGTGTATGTGGATAGGGATAGACAGAATATAAATACGAGGCCTTTTGGCGGTGCAGTGCGAGCGCATGTACGAGAGGCGGGTGCTGGCCCCTTCACTTTGCGCAAACACTCGATCACCAAACAGGCCTTCTTACTGCGAACAGCGTGATTCCCCTTAAAACGCGCCTGCCTGCCACGATGAATCTCCGGCACCGCCTTCATGTATCTTGCGCCTGTCAGAAACGAGTGCCTCGCCGGCGGCGACGAGCCTGCGATGGCGTGTTCGCCTCCGTGAACGAGTGTGTTTGCGTGCGTGCGTTGTGTAGGCTACGTGCCCGGGTGCACCAGTACATACCCCACATGGTCGTGTCTGAGTGCATCTGCTTGCGTCTGCACATGTGCGCTAGTCTCTCTCTCTCTCTCTCTCTCGGTGTGTGTGCGTGTGTGTGCGTGTGTGTGCGTGCGTGTGTGTGTGTGTGTGTGTGTGTGTGTGTGTGTGTGTGTGTGTGTGTGTCGCAAGCGCGATGCCTTTTTGGTGTTAGCTTTTTAACCTTTAAGGAACTGTGATAATCTTGTGTAAGAAACAATTCTATCTCACTTTACTTCAACTCTCGTGATCTCTCAAGCTTTTGCGAAGACAGCTGGTCAAGCATACTCCGCATAACGTTTAAATTTCGCCTTTCTTTGGTCTCTCTCTTTCTCTCTTTTTTTCAGTTGAAGCCACAGAAACGTGTGTAAAAAAAATCGGTAGATATTTGCATCATACACTGAAAATACCAGCTTGACCCCTTAAAAGGATCATTCAAACCTTCCTAAATTGGCGTATTGCGATTCAACCAATTGAGTTATTTGTAAATTTGCTGTTTTTTGCGATGAACGAAGTTCTTCCCTTTATTTAATCCCTAAGGTTTATTATTCTCACTGTATTCGTGCTTGCCTTGCATTCGTTTATTATCGACTTTCATAAACATTGCAGCACTTTAAACAGCAGTTTTCTTTCTTTATGCTGTAGGTTTTAATGCTGCAAGGACGAAGTTTCAACAAAGAGTGCTTTTCTTTTCTTTTAATCACTCTGGCGAGTAGGCAAGAAAAATGAATAACAAGCGAACAGGCCAGTCTCTCCGTGAAAGAAAAATTTTCGACGAGAAATACAGTTACCGAAAGTGTAGGAATAAAACTAAATATGCAAAGAACTTGTACTATTCCTGGTATAGAAATCATTCATCTTCCTGGTGCGCAGTATCGGTGCGGCCACGTCCCATCTGAATTTTCGCTTTCTTTGTGTGCAAAATTACGTCCAGCCACACTTCGTGCAGTGGAAACTTCGTGATGCGCTAAGCTACTACGCAGACGTCACTTTACGCAAGCTTCAATTGCAATTCGAAGTGGTGTTTTGAAACAGTCTTTTCGCTTTGTGACAAGGTTCTTTTTAACGCCATCCCCCCCCCCCCCCCCCCAAAAAAAAAACATTTGCTGTTGAACCGAGGCACGTTGTTTTCATTGATTAAATTGATCGTGCCTATATACCTGGCGCTTTCACAATTCCATTTGCAACATTCGTAAAACTAACGTAGACGCATTTTCTTTGCTGCTCTTTACTGTGATTTCGTTCTTTTCAACTTTTTATTGGCATTAACTCAATAGATAAGTTATTTTCGTAATCATACTTTCTTTTAGCGCTTATGCCATTATTATTCCATCCCATAAACGTCTGTATTCGTGCAATACATATACGTTTTTGCGAAACACACAGCACATGCCTTAATTAAATAAACAGTATGGGTCTCAATAAGATATATCAAGATTTACTGCCGTTGGCGTTAAAGAAAAAACGGAGGACAACCTAATTTAAGTTGTAATATTCCATAAAATCTGTTGCCTAAGAAGAGCACAATCTCTTTTCTTTATGGTTGGACGCTCATTTTTTGTATAATGAGTAACAAGCCTGCAGTGAGCCCCTGATGAATTATTTTGATTTTTTTTTCTTGCTAGCAGGAGTCCTTACTCTAGTGATTGCGTTATAATTTCATCATAACGATTAGCATCGGTACATTCGTATATAAACGTATTTTTCACACAATGCCAGCTACTACTGGCTTTAAAAACCCTTTCTATCTTGCATCAAGGCTAGCTTTCTGCTATGGACGTGGCTTGACAAAATATATAAAGAAGAAGCTAACCTGACTAGCAGTATTGCAGCAAATCAATTTGCATAGTAAGCGTAGGATACATGTTCTCATTAACAGTCATGCTCGAATCTTATCTGGTAGTTTCATAATGCTGAAAAAAAACGTCATATTCTAAGTTTAACTCGTTTATTACCCAAAATATGCATTTAATCCTTTACGTTACATTTATTACCAAGTGCAGCTTCGGTACCGTTTCATAATTTTGTTTTTGCAGTACACGCACACGCGTGCTTTTAGATAATCAAAGTTGTCTCTCTTGCAGCGACGCTAACTTTTGAGGCAGCCAACTAAATGCAAGAAAGCCATACGAAGAGAAACCTAACGTAATTATACAGTCGTTTTTCCAATGCAGCTTTTTTAATAAGAATTGAATGAATATGTCAACGTCAGGGACGTTTTATTCCCATTCAATAATTAAGAAGGCTGTAAAATTACGGCTAAATGAACGTATTCACTGAACAATCTCTAACGTTCAGTTCGAAAAAAAATTTGTTTTGTCACTATTACGTATATCTGCACCCTGTCAATGCACCAGATCAAATGACGCATGACAGATGTGCTGCCTAGGCTCAGACATTCAAAGCCGCGGTCACACATTGGTCGGACATTCAAACCCCCGCACAAGTACTCTTCTCAAGGGTCGGTTTTCGTTAACCCTGAGGGTATTGCAGTTGTGCGCCATGCAGCTGGAGCGCTTTTGGGCATGTCAAAGGTTTTGAAACGTTTAAACGTACAAGCCATGTGTACACATCGTGAATACGAGTTGAATGGTGATTAGCTTAACCACAGCAGCACCTGTTTACCTATCTCCCGTGACAAAAAACATGGTAACAACTTATCCACCCGTGCATCATGCGTACGTTCTGGTTTTGTTTAACTTAACTTCTAGACATGTAACTCAAACGAGGGTACGACTTTTCTGCCTCCGGTATACAGTATGCGTTCAAATAAAGCATTATAAATAATTTGAAAGACACGCCATGGCAAATTAACTTACTGATCTGCGGTTTACTGTGCATTGCGGTCAATGCAAATGAAAGTGCATTACTGAATAACTGGCAACGTTTTACTAATTACGCTTTCAACCGATTACTCCAGTTTACATAATTGAGTGTAGAAAATGCAGCCATTGGTTTCACGTGACACACCGCTTAAACGGAAATTTGAAATCGGTATCGTGACGTAAGGAGCGTCACACGTCCAATAAAAATACACAATTCTTCCTTCTGCTTTTTGAACAAGACATCTGTCTAAGCCGAGAGTGATGTGTCTGCTGAAAACAAAAATTATCTTCATGAAGTACTCGTACGTCCTCTCGTCCAGAGCACGTTGCAGACATATGGTAGCTACAGATGGAACACAAATGAAACGCTACGCTCTGAGAAGTTTTCCGGGGTATTAACACAGTCAATCCTAAGAGGGTGCTTGGCTCCAACCAAAGACGAACTTCGTGCAAAAAGTTTGCGCATGGCGGGTCAAGAAAGATGCTTTCTTTCTTTGTGGATAAAAGTGATTTTTCTTTCTTTTAGCAACTGCAGGAATGTTTTCGCCGTGTGCAAATGACCCATCATGCCTACGTGAACTCGTTTCTTTCCAGACGGGGCCGTAGCACGGAGTAGTGTAGTGATTAGTGCACACGCATGATGACTCAGTGGCGGGGACTTTCAATCCCGGGCGTCTGCTGTGTATTTTCCGAAATTTACTTCTCACGGTGATGCTTGCATATCAATTGTACATCTCTTCACAGGCCTGTACACACTTCAAAATGCTCGTTGAGTAAACCAAGATCTCACTTCTTTCATTTCGCGAAAAAATTAACTGTTGCTCTCTTGAGGAGTAACCACAAAGGGCAGCGGGACGGGGGGTAATAGTTTGTTACTTCGCAGTTACACCTAAACAAAAGAGCAATCTCAATAGCCGTCTTCCTCCTTTATTTGTTAGAGTATAGGACGCTCAACAACGGTCACATAGGTGTCCCAGAGCGTGGCAGGTGTTCCAGAACTAAGCTATAGACCCATTTTACCTAAGACGTGTGGGCGCTGCCGTATTGGATGACAGAGCCGATGTGTTTTTGTTTCTTTATATTCCGACGTGAATTAGTGACTCCTTGAAACGCTTTATGCACCAAACAAACCGTTTTCATCGTAACACTGTTCTTGTAGTTGTTAAAGATCCAAAACACGCAGGTTAATAGTGCAATACGGCAGCACTCAAACATATATAGTCCAGAGACAGAGTGCTACAACGCTCGCCAATGCCATCCAGAGTTCAAACTTACAATTCATCTTTTCAATATACCTAAAAAACGTAGACAAATACTGATATGAAGCTTGTAAAGGAGGATGAGTGAGGGACGAACATTTTCTAGCTTTATGTAATTATTACAATACTAGCGTTAATTCTAATACACTTACCGAATTTATCAATACTTGATAAAACATCACCTATTAAAGATATGGCAAGGTCTCAGCAGAACTAGAATAACTAGAAATACGGCTCCACTACACCTCTAGGTTTACGACAGCTTTGCCATGTAAAACTATAGCCGCAGTATTTCTTTTATGGTTATTAGGTATCTGATAATAAAAGTAACTGTAGCACCAGTGCACTCCTCGGCAGTGTTCACGATCGCATAGCCTATCTCAGAACCAGTTGCATGCTCAGAATTTATTTCAAGTAGGGATGACATTTTCGAAGCCACCAAGTCACATGTTGAATCTGACGCTAGAAAATAACCAATATAAGCGTTAATTATAAAATCCTCAAATAATAATCAAATTGCGTTCTCGATACATCGCGAAGTAACGTGCTCTGTTGAGAGTAAGCTGCCTGAATAAAAGCGTAATTTCCCCAAAAGCCAACCCCGATTTCAAGACAACTCTGTAAAGCTTAAATTTGATCACGCAGTATTTCTTGCCCAAGCAAGAATATTGAAACGAGAGACTGACTAATTTCGAGAGGGAAGACACACAATTTTTTCCCAGCCTTCTTTCCGTTGTTAAGGCAGCGTTGCTTAACCAATTTCTACTTCTCTTACTTTTTTTTCTATTTTAAGCCATTCGTGCTTGCGAAACATCTCTTTCTTATTTATTCCATGCGTGGCGAAGAAACACACAGCCCCGCCGCTCACGCGTGCATGAAATGGCAATGAAAGGAAAGAATTCGTAGCGTAATTCAAATACGAAGCACGGGCAACACTGCGACAAGCGTTCATTTGTCTTGGTCGAACACACAACGCTCTTAGGGCGCTTCCCCAGGGGCGGGTGTAACGCACCCTCGCTCGCTCACGCAGAAAAAAGAAAGAAAGAAAAGAAAAGTAAACGCAAAATTACGCATAACTAAATCGTGTAAGTGTACTTGCATACAGGCAGACCGAGAAGCCCGAACGAGCAAGGAGAGGGTGAGGACGCAGGGAAACGGGAGCTGCGAATGGGAGAACAAAAATGAAACATTGTTGGTACTCAAGTCAGGGAGTGTTCCCATTTGTTCCTTCCGCTTGGCCGAAGTCGTTAGCCATTCTAGGATAATATAGCGGTTTTCCTTCACCCGTTTTATTTTCTCTCTCTCTTTTTTTTATACTCCGGAGAATCATCATTGTCAAGAGCCGCCTCTCCTTTTTTTTCTCCCTCTCTATACACGTTCATTACCCAGTCCCGGGTAATAGGATTCGCCTTATATGCAGCTTCTTCCCACTACGTTCTTTTATTTTATCGCTCTTTTCCGGCGAGCGTCGCGAGGGCATGTCTCCGAAACAAGTGGTCGGGATGAACCCGCGGAGAAGTTGGGAAAACAGTGTACTGCAGGATCCACGTCTGAAGCAATGAGGGAAAATTAGGACAATGCGATAAGTGGTTTTAGTCTCTTTCTTTTTCGAGTTTAATTTCATTTGGGACACAAGTATGTCGTACACGCGCAGTGACGCGCGGGCGATGAGAAATACACATTTATTAACATGTCCCCATATCTGTGAAAAATATCTGTTTGGTTCTCATCCTTCCGTGGTGTGTTGTCCGCGTTCAGTTCTAAGACACGTCTCCGGGCAACGGAGCATTACTGTATGTATACGTAGTCTAGAGTTCGACAAAATGCCGTCTGGTCAAGTAAAGGCATTGTTGAAAAAATAGATCAAAGGCCAATGTCAAAACAAAAGAAAAATGACGTTTCAGAATCCGCACGAATTCATTTTTGACAATTTTCTCAACGTATGAATTCGTATCGAACAAGGCATTCGTACAAATACCGAAACGTCATTTTCATTTTGTTCTGACATTTGTCAGTGAACTGTTTTTTCAACAACAGTTTGTGTGTGTGTATGTATGTATGTATGTATGTATGTATGTATGTATGTATGTATGTATGTATGTATGTATGTATGTATGTATGTATGTATGTATGTATGTATGTATGTATGTATGTAAAGCAACAACTTCAGAAAACGATTCAGTACGTTTTCGTCGCGGAAAATTGGTGCATGCTGAGGCTGCCACCGAGTCTTCGCGCAGGGTCAACCACGTTCATTCATGTCTGATATGCCGGGATGCTTTCATGACGAATACAAGTTCAGCTTTGTCTGAGAGAGCCCCAACGGTGGCTTAGGGGCACGTTAGTTGCCAAAATCTGCAGCGTGTGTTCGTATTAGCAAACCATGTTACTTGCTAAAGATGCTATCGAGAGGTTCGCCCTGCCGGGAATATGTCGTGAGCATGAAAACCTTCCAAGGCAGCGAGAAATCTTGAATGCGCTGGAGAAATAACAAAAAAATGAACCTTTTGAACAGCGTTTTAATTTCTCGTTACTACGTCTTTCAATTAATATCCTAAAGCAAGTCGCGGCAGAGCGGTCCTAACTAAGCGCCCTCTAGATTTGTCAAAGTTGGAGCAAGTATATGGTAAGTTATGGTTTCGAATTTTGCTCACTTGCTAGGCATATGAGCTGTTCTCTTAACGTACAAAAATTGCTTTGCGAAAGCCCAAAGAGGCACCGCTCTATTCTATTACGTTTATCGGACTATTTCTGTACAGTCGAGGTTTTATTGTTCTTATGGAAAGGTTTTATTTTCACCTATTGCCATTGTGTTACTAGCGCAGCAGCTCAGAATCACCACCGGATAGTTAGAAAGGTATTGAAAAAATACGCATAAAGATAGCCACAATTTTATGAAAGGGTACTGATGTATCACTAACATTACTGATAGGTCTTCGCACCAATTACGTCACGCGCAATAATAACACCCGCATTGAAGACATAGAAAGAAAGAAAGAAAGAAAGAAAGAAAGAAAGAGAGAAAGAAAGAAAGAAAGAAAGAAAGAAAGAAGAGGGAGCAAACTAATTGCGATAGTGAAAGTTACTCAAACGCTTGCAGCCGACTAATGGCAGAAAGTGCTTGTGAATTAACATATTTTCAAGGTACTGCTTCTGCGGCGTAAGTGACAAAGAAGCAACGTGGAGTGATAGATAGATAGATAGATAGATAGATAGATAGATAGATAGATAGATAGATAGATAGATAGATAGATAGATAGATAGATAGATAGATAGATAGATAGATAGATAGATAGATAGATAGATAGATAGATAGATAGATAGATAGATAGATAGATAGATAGATAGATAGATAGATAGATAGATAGATAGATAGATAGATAGATAGATAGATAGATAGATAGATAGATAGATAGATAGATAGATAGATAGATAGATAGATAGATAGATAGATAGATAGATAGATAGATAGATAGATAGATAGATAGATAGATAGATAGATAGATAGATAGATAGATAGATAGATAGATAGATAGATAGATAGATAGATAGATAGATAGATAGATAGATAGATAGATAGATAGATAGATAGATAGATAGACGGACGGACGGACGCACGAACAGACAGACAGACAGACAGACAGACAGACAGACACGACCCAAAACCACTATATTTATATGAGAGACGCCGTAATGGAGGGCTTCGGAAATTTCGGCCACCTGGTGTTCTTTAACGGGCACTGACATTGCGTGCTTCGACAGAAAGATAGATAGATGTAACAGATAGATAGATGTAACAGGTATAAATTGGGCCGTAAGATACGAGAGCCTGGCTGTTTTACGTATGGAACAGGTAGTTATTAGCACAGTAGCCTGCGTGGAACGGGTCATTATGGCGTACAAATAGTGGCTGGTCATTGACGTACCACCTATACAAGCATAAAGAAAACTGGATATAAGACGGTCGATGTGAGACGTCTGGTTTTCAGTCCTGTTTGAACGATCGTGAGAGGCATATAGGAATCGCCTAAGCAACATACGCGTTTCCTTCGGGTCAATACTTCTTAGGAACGGTGACACAAAGAAGGGATGATGAGGACGGGGGTGAGGGCAATGCTGTCACGCAAACGCAGCCCGTTTATCATATAGAAGAGTACACACGTGTAGCAGCCGGCGGTTTCACGTGTCAATAACTCTACTCGCGAAGCCTGTTTCATTTGGCGCGCGCCGGCGAAAGGCGGGCTCCCACCAATTCATCCCTGATTGGAGACACTTTCAAAATTGGCATCTTCTTCAAAGTGCCCTACCGTGCGGCACCGAAAGTTTGACGCGGGAAGATAATTACCGGCCTTTCGCGTTCCGCACCACCGCCGTGGCTGGGCTCTCCGGAGCGGGCGCGAGGGCGCTCGTCTCGATCCTAGGCGTGTTTATTTGTCTTGTTATCCGCGCGCGCTAATTATGTCTTGAAGCGCCTGAACAGCATTGACCGCCACGTGGAGCGAGAGTTGGCCAAACTGTGTCGAGAACGGCCCAGAATCTATGGACAGTGCGTTCTGGCCGTCTCTCAGAAAGCGCTCCGCCACGGCGCCCTCGGGCTAAGGAGCTCCGACAGTAATTAGGTTTCCGATAAATAACACTCGTTCATCGACTCACCATGCTCAAGTGGCAGCCCGCCTCGTTATTCTCCTGTAGACGGCACGGCCAGCGCGTTGTCTTGGACCACGTTGATTGGTGGCCCTGGGGCGCTTTGCGGTGAGCTCTCAAATAGAACGAGTTGAGGGCGAGAGAAAGCACACGAACGAGAACCGTATACAGTGTATATAAAGAGCTCCATATTTCGTTAACTCTTGCTTTCTCCAATTTAACGTTCGGGCTTTCGGTGCTTTCCTTATTGTTGTTCCATTTAATATATATAGAGGGCTGGTGGCTTTCGCGAAGTTGTTGCCGAACCTCCGCTACTTCTCTTTTCCTCACTTCATCATGCGGCGGGCGTCCCGTCGCTTCATTTTCGATTTGAACAGATTCGATCCAGATCGATCAATTGACAATTTAATCCGACATGTTAACAAACCATCTTTAGCTAGTTTTTTTTTTTCCTATCCGACTGCTGTGCCAGAAAGGAATGTCGAAACCAGTTGATTGAAGGTTTGCAAAGTTGCTTTGTGTTTTTTTTTTCATTTCGAAGACTCGGGAAAGCTTGTTAGACAATGTTTCTCAAGGAATCTAACATTTACTTTGACACATTATTACAAGCTATGGAAGAAAAACGCAAGATATGCATAATTTTGAGTTTAAGGTAAGAAAAAACACATGATTTTCTAGCCAGGAATAACAAAAGGCAAGTGTTCAAGGGAAGCTAAAAAAAATCACACGTGGACAGACGAAACAGGAGAAGAGGGGGGGGGGGGTCGTCCGAGTACATCACTTTATTACGTGGCTAAGCCAAAAAAAAATGCATGTTAACGCAATGTATATTGTGCTGATGGTGGCTATAAAACTACATTCGATTGTTTAGGCCAGTTATCTAGTTGAGCAACGTTGAGAGTTCTTTTAGTGGCGTATGAATATACCGAGAAACCTTTCGCGGCGACAAAGCACCGCGCGTGGCAACGGCTCGTGGCAGTTGCTGTACACGAATGCATCGCATACTGACAGAGGTAACATGTAGTACTGCTCGTGGCACTGATTGCCACCTCAGTCATTTCTATCATGAGCAGGATTATCACATAAACGCAGCCGTACACCTGCTGAAATCTTGTTGTGCGTGTATGTAGTGTGTTGTACGATATACGCCAGCACATAATAATTATTGTTGGGGTTTCACATCCCAAAATATCGATACCATTATGACGTACATGGTATCGAGGGATTCGGTAATTCTGAAAATCTGATGTTCTCTAACGTCCTCCTAAAGGACATGGACCTGTGGCATTTCACGTCCGATGAAATACGGCCGCTGTGGCTGGGATTCCATCCAGTTACTTTCGGGTCAGCATTAGAGCGTCATAACCGTTATACCAACGCGGCAGGTACGACAACGCATCGTAATATCTGTCTATTACTGAGAAAGACTCAAGTTGTGAGGCGAGTGAAGAAATAGGTAGCGCAGGCTCGAAAATAAAGAAAAAGAGCGCAATAGCCCGCCAAGAAGTGATCTTAGCAGTAACCCCGCCCCGTCGAGGTGGTGTAGGGGTTAAAGTACTCGGCTGCTGACCCACAGGTCGCGGGATCAAATCCCGGCTGCAGCGGCTGCATTTTCGATCGAGGCGAAAATGTTGTAGACCCGTGTGCCCAGGTTTGGGTGCAGGTTAAAGAACCCCAGGTGGTCAAAATTTCCGGAGCCCTCCACTGTATGCGGCGCCTTTTATAATTATATGGTACTTTTCAGACGTCAAATCCCACATGTCTATCTATCTTTCAGAAGTAATTTGAGATGGCTGAAGGTGGTTGCTGCATGTGCTGTTACAACTATGCAGTCTTACTCGCTTTGCAACATGGTTTTACATTAATTTATACAGGCTTTCAACAATTTCTTTCTTTAGAAGACCTTATTATCAGGAATTTGGGACATAAAACCCCACATGCTCTTTAATAATAATAATAATAATAATAATAATAATAATAATAATAATAATAATAATAATAATAATAATAATAATAATAATAATATATTATTATTATTATTATTATTATTATTATTAATATTATTATTATTATTATTATTATTATTATTATTATTATTATTATTATTATTATTATTATTATTATTATTATTATTATTATTATTATTATTATTATTATTATTATTATTAAATAGCATCAATAATAATAATAACGTTGTTGTTGTTGTTGTTGTTGTTGTTGTTGTTGTTGTTGTTGTTGTTGTTGTTGTTGGAACTTTTGTGCCTAAACACAACATTAAGCGGGAATAAGGAACAGCCAACAACAAAGGTTCTTCCGCGATCCCTACAAGACAAACTTCGCCTTAATGAACCCGTGTCGAAAACAAGCAAGAAAACAATGTAATTAGGGTGCTATTTTTTTCTCCTGGTAGTTACACGACCAGCCTGACCGCGACCAACAAATTCGATCAGCGAACGCCAGCAGCTTCGGCCCGCTGGCGCATGTGCTCTCGGTTATTTCGTTGTTCTTTCGTGGCCGCAGTACACATACGCATCTCCCACGAAGAATGCTTTGTACCCTTCAACCACTCCTTCGGCTTCATTCATTCACCGGTGCCAGTTGTGCGGGTATCCTCCAGCTAAAGGTGTATGTGTTGCTACTAAGGTTCTCCAGTGAACCCCGAGGAAGTAAGATTGTGTCCGAGGGCAGTAAGTAGCAAATAACTTCGAAGCAGTCTACTCCATCTTCTTTATCACTGAAGGAGAAGCAGCGGCGAAAGTGCAAGGGAGAGAAGTAACGAAAGGCCACGCAGAGATCGAAACCGGCTTTGCCCGTCGCAGAAGAAGCCTTTCCCGATCACGAAAAGTTTACGATTCACCGGAGCCTCGTTGATGGCCGTGTAAAAGGGGTATTTACTCGCCCGCCATCCGAGGCTTACCACTGAACTCCCGACGACCAATCTGGTCTGGATGTTTTACTCGCGAAAAACCCGAAAGAATCGATGAAGACATCTGCGAAAAAGAGGCGGCTAAACTAAAAGTGGCGCTCCGTTATAAAACAATGTTAACAATGCTCCGACGAAGTTGAAGCTGTCTCTTCATTTTTTGTTCCTTTTTTCCTTATACGTAGCCGTTTGCAAACGTCTCCGTTCGGGTTTCTTCGATCGAGAGCGGGCCGTTTTGTAACCCCCAGTTGAGGCGACGCGTAATAACTTTGTTGCGTCGAACAGGTTGTACAACGCTGAGACGAGATTTTTTTTTTATTAAGACACCTCCACCCTCCTCCACTTCCAAGAAACGAAATATCTAATTCAATTCAATCCACTGTACAGGGAGCTTTTTCTCACCTGACTCGTTACCATAGCGCCCATTATTAGTCAGCCTTACTCGTAGTACAAGACGTCAAGCTCAATCGGGATACAATAAGTTCCAATGACACAGCCGCAGCCTAGCCTAACCAGTGGGACGACGACGCAGGCATTCTACAAAACTCAGTGCCCTTTGTACATTCACCTCACACGGCTCAACGGCGAGAACAGTCTCCTTTCAACATGAAAGTACATTATGCCGTGGTCCACCATGGCTTCGCTGACGTATTTTTATCCCGAATTTGACGCTGTAACATATATTTTAACTAATTGCGAAGGAAAAAAATGCCGCCATATCCACGAAGTGAATGATGATGAGTGGGCGAAGCTCCGGAGGTAAACCTGGTAAACCATGAATCCTCCGTACATTTTGCCCACTCTATTTTATTGCAACGCTCCCCTAGCGTACGTCGCCGCACTATATCGAACGATGACACGCGCCATGTATGGCATCATTCCTATTTTATAACACCTCGCATCTTTCATAATCAACTGCACGTACCGCCGTCTAGTTTATAACATCTTGCATCTTTTGGACGGACGGACGGACGGACGGACGGACGGACGGACGGACGGGCGGACGGATGGATGGATGGATGGATGGATGGACGGACGGACGGACGGATGGACGGATGAATGGACGGATGGACGGATGGATGGACGGACGGACGGACGGACGGACGGACGGACGGGTGGACGGGTGGACGGGTGGATGGACGGACGGACGGACGGACGGACGGATGGACGGACGGACGGACGGATGTATGGATGGATGGATGGATGGATGGATGGATGGATGGATGGATGGATGGACGGACGGATGGACGGATGGACGGACGGACGGACGGACGGACGGACGGACGGACGGACGGACGGACGGACGGACGGACGGACGGATGGATGGATGGATGGATGGATGGATGGACGGACGGACGGTTGGACGGTTGGACGGATGGATATGGTTGTACCCTTTAGATCGGGCGGTGGCTAGCGTAATACTTAGAACTGAACGAGAGGTGGCTACATACAGGGGACGCACAGCCCACGCCTTAGGAGCTTCGCTCCTAAAATTAAGAAAGAATCTGTCGGAGGGCGTTGAAGCAGTGACTTTTTACCCATAGCGTGCGGCGCTAACAAGTACGCCACAGAGCATACGTTGTCAAGGATGCTAACGGCAAGCCATTTATATGAATCCTTTGGCGGTCTTCAGAGCTTCGTAACTTCAGTACATTTTTGTCATCCGTAGACAGCTGGCGCGTAGTTCTCGCGTTGGACGTGCTGTCGAGGTTATCAGACTCGATTAGCAGACTCGTGATACGGGACAGCACGAAGGCCGCTTCATTCCCTGCCGTGGCCGCTTCTATCAAAGGAACACGCTGCTCCCTCACGAAAAAGTAAAAATTGTGACAGTTGCTCGCTCTTGTCTTGTGTATACTTGCCCCACCGCGGTGGTCTAGTGGCTAAGGTACTCGGCTGCTGACCCGCTGGTCGCGGTATTGAATCCCGGCTGCAGCGGCTGCATTACCGATGGAGCCGAAAATTGTAATCGGCTTGCTATGTTATCTACCACCGCCTGAGACAGGCGCGTGACGTGCCAACAACTGAGCGTCATGTCTTTCCCCGCTCTTTCTTCCTTCCCAACTGCCTCTCCTTTCCTATGCTTTAAATACTGTGTTCACGACCAATAAAGGTTTTCTGTCCCCAGCGCTGGTCTCGCCTGTCGTTCACGCCGGCTATGTAACAGTGGCGACGAGGATGGGATCGAAACCCATGACGAAAAAGAACACGGCGAGAAAAACCACGGTACGGCATTTCAAGAACCTGCCGCAGTGACGACGGCAGTCATGGCCCACCACCAACTTCCCGAGTATGATGGCGAGAGGGACAACTGGAAAGCGTACGTCATCAAGGCGGAGGCTTATTTCGAGGCAACGGGGGTTACCGACACAGCGAAAAAAAAAGGGCGTTGCTCGTAGCAGCGCTAAACACGAGGACTGTGCAGATTCTGACGGGACGAGTTGCTCCGAAGAAACCCAACAGCCTAACCTACGAAGAAGTCGTTGCAGCGCTGGATGAATATTTCGACCCGAAGCGCCACGAAATAACGGAAAGCTTCCGGTTCTTCAGTCGATGTCAGCACGACGGTGAGCCTTTACAACATTTTCTTGTCGACCTCCGACGCATTGCAGACAACTGCAATTTTGGCAGCATGCTGGAACGAATGCTCCGTGACCGTATAGTCTGTCGCGTCAGATCAAAAGCCTTGTAAAAACAGCTACTGGCAAAGCCAAACTTAACCTTGGAAGAGGCCGAAGGGATAGCACTATCAGCCGAAACGGCAGAAGATGACGCAAATAATATATCGGGTGATGCAATTACCGTACTGAAGTTTGGCGCGCAAAGCGTGTTGATGAACGAGCCGGCGCTAAAATGCGGACGCTGCGGAAGTAAGAAGCATAACAGCCACGCTTGCGGCTGGGCCAAGAGTAGGTGCTATCGCTGTGGTAGGCCGGGCCATCTTGTGAAAATGTGTTCGAGCGACGCGCCGAGGAAACGTGAAACCGGGAAGACGCACGGCATGCGGGGACGAGCACTGGCGGTGGCGGAAGACCGTGCGGAGGGGAACGTAGACGAAGCCATGCACCTCTGGACTTTGACTTCATCTCGGAAGTGGCAGTTAGAATCCCCAATCCACAGGACATTCACTTGGTGCGGCGTTGACATGCCAATGCTGATAGACACGGGGTCGCCCGTCTGCGTTGTGCCACGCGAAATTTATGAAAAGAACCTGGAGAGATGGCCGACATTGAAACCTGCATCTGTCAAGCTTTCATGTTACCTTGGCAAGCTCCCCATTCTGGGACAATTGGACATGAAGGTAGCCTACAAGGGTGCCGAGTAGACTGCTCCTTGGTAGTACTAAATTGTCCCGGTCCTAGTCTATGCGGAAGGGACCTAATTTTTCAGTTGAGCAATGCAGGCTCACCTGTCCTTAACTTGACTGCGGAAGCCGGATCGCCAACGAGTCTCCCGGCCATGGACGACATCGTCAACGAGTTTCAAGACATTTTCAGCGTGGAACTCGGCTGCATCAGCGGTCCCCCTGTGCACCTTCAACTCAAGGAAGGAGCTACACCCAAGTTCTGTAAGGCACGATCCATTCCTTTCGCTCTCCGTGATCAGGTTTCTCAAGAACTTGACAGACTCGTAGCAAGTGGGGTGTTATCACCGGTAGCGCATGCGGAGTGGGCTACGCCCATTGTGCCCGTCTTAAAGAAAGATGGAACAGTTCAAATTTGCTTCGATTTCAAGATCACGTTAAATCCTGTATGTGAACTGGAGCAGTACCCATTGCCGGTGATTGACGATAAGTTTGCATGCCTAGACGGCGGAAAGTACTTCAGCACTCTCGACTTAGGTGACGCGTATAATCAAGTACTACGTGACGCGTATAATCAAGTACGCGTATAATCAAGTGCTTCAAGAGGCTGCCTTTTGGCATAGCGTCTGCCCCAGCCATCTTCCAGCGAAAAATCGAAACAGTCCTGCAGCGGCTACCAGGCGTGCAAGCTAATCTCGATGATGTGTTGGTTGCGGAGCGACAGGGAAGCAGCGAGACCCTGCGAACGGTACTGCAGCGTTTCCGTCAGCACGGTGTAAAACTCCGGCTAGACAAATGCAAATTTAGTCAGCCTTCAGTCACGTACTTAGGGCACCAAATCGACAAAAACGGCCTACACCCCACTGAGAAACATGTGGAAGCAATCGCCCAGGCTCCTAGCCCGACAAATGTGAAGGAACTACGCTCATTTCTGGGCATGCTGTCGTATTACTCCAAGTTCCTGCCGAATATGTCATCTTTGCTTGCACCTTTGTACCAGTTGCTTGGCAAAAATGCGCGTTGGGTCTGGGGAGAAGCTCAACAAACAGCCTTTTCCAATGCAAAGCAGTGCCTACTTGCGGCAGGGGTGCTCGTTCACTACGACCCCGAAAATCCATTAAAGCTGGAGAGCGACGCTTCGCCGCATGGCATTGCTGCCGTGTTGTTTCATACGGATGGAAAAGAGAACCGGCCCATAGGCTTCCGTTCGCGAACGCTGACCACTGCTGAGTAGAATTACTCCCAGCTAGAACGTGAGGCCTTGGCCCTTGTTTTTGGGGTGTCGAAATTTCGCAACTATCTCCTCAACAGAGATTTTACCTTGGTCACAGATCACCAGCCGCTACTGGGCCTGCTGAAAGCGGAGAAGCCGACGCCAGCGTTGGCCGCAGCACGAATACAGCGCTGGGCTCTCTACCTTGGTGGATTTCGCTACAAGCTTCAGTATTCGCCCGGTAAGCTGCTACTAAACGCCGACACCCTCAGCCGGCTACCGCTGCAGACTCCAGTTCCACCGTCAAGAAGCGAACCCCCAGAGTATGTTTCCACTTTAGCAAGTTTCGATGATGGTACTGTGTCTGTCGAAGAACTCCAAGCTCTAACTGCGCGGGACCTCTTACTAGCGAGGGTCGTGGAGTACACCAAGCAAGGCTGGCCGAAACATGTAAAGGACAGAGAGTTGGTGCCATTCTCGGACCGCCGGTTAGAGCTATCCGTAGCTCATGGGTTGTTATACTGGGGTCATCGAGTTGTTGTTCCCACAAAAGCACGATAACGGGTGCTATATATGCTGCATGAGACGCATCAAGGGTCATCGGCAATGAAGGCTGTCGCCAGATCGGCATTCTGGTGGCCGGGACTAGACCGAGAGATAAAACACCTCTCAGCGTCGTGCCACAACTGCGTGCAAAACCTTCCTACGCCAGCCTCTGCTCAACCAGTGAGTTGGCCAGCAGTTAAGGAAAAATGGTCCAGGCTGCACGCCGATTTCTCCGGGCCGATCGCAGGCAGCATGATACTGGTAGTCGTGGATGCTGCAACTAAGTGGATTGAAGCCGTGCCCATGAGGCAGGCAAGCACGTCGTCTACTATTGCCAGTTTTCGCAGCATTTTTGCCAGATTTGGTGTTCGACGCACAATAGTTACGGACAATGGCACGCAGTTCACTAGTGAAGAATTCGCCACTTTTGTGAAGAACAATAACATCACACGCCTCCGTACAGCTGTGTATCACCCCCAGTCTAACGGGCTTGCTGAACGAGCTGTTCGGACGATCAAGGAAGCTTTAAAGAAGATAAGCGAAGGCACATTAGAAGAGAAATTGGTGAAAATTCTTTTCAGCTACAGGAGAACGCCGTGCCACGAGGGAAAATCCCATTCCGAACTTCTATTCGGCTACTTGATCCGCTCTCGCTTGGACTCATGTTTCCCACCTTTCCCAGGGTCAACCCAGGAGACGGAAGAGTGGACGCTGCCGCCCGACACAGCCGTGTACGCCCGTAACTACGGCCAGGGGGAGAAATGGACACCAGGGAAAGTTCAGTCCACTACAGGGTCACGCATGGTCACCATGCAAACGCCCGCTGGAGTGGTTTGACGTCACATAGACCAAGTGCGTTCCAGGCCAAGCCCGGCATCTGCCCGGAGCGGCGCTCAGCGAGACCAAGACAAGGGGAGCCCTCCGGCTGCAGCGGCGCCCACACCGACCGGCGACGAAGGCAAGTTGAACGAGCAGCCTGCAGACAAGGTGGCACCTGCGCAACCGTCGCCGCCTATCCAGAATGCGCAGAAATCCCCACAAGTTTTGCGACGCTCTACCCGGGAAAGAAAACCTGTACAGCGTTTTCAATTCTAAGGGAGGAGAAATGTTGTAATCGGCCTGCTATGT
Source organism: Rhipicephalus microplus (assembly GCF_043290135.1). Lineage (NCBI taxonomy): Eukaryota > Metazoa > Arthropoda > Arachnida > Ixodida > Ixodidae > Rhipicephalus > Rhipicephalus microplus. Next base: position 218,282,626 of record NC_134701.1, on the reverse strand, counting down.
TATCTACCACTGCCTGAGCCAGGCGCGTGACGTGCCAACAACTGAGCGTCATGTCTTTCCCCGCTCTTTCTTCCTTCTCAACTCCCTCTCCCTTCCTATGCTTTAAATACTGTGTTCACGACCAATAAAGGTTTTCAGTCCCCAGCGCTGGTCTTGCGCTGTCGGCCCGTGTGTTCAGATTTGGGTGCACGTTGAAGATGCCAGGAGGTCGAAATTTCCGGAGCCCTTCACTATGGCGTCTCTCATAATCATATGGTGGTTTTGGGACATTAAACTCCAGATATCAATCAATCCTGTGTATACTTGGGTGTTCGTTTCGTGGGAATTTCTTTCTATTTGAATATCGCGCTTTAAGTGTTGAGCTGTGATATTTACTAGTCCGCGCACGTCTTGTGTATGTTCATTTCGCACGTGTTTTCTGCTTGAGGTGTGCGCAGCAAGTTTCGAAGTGGTTGACGTTCTTCGCGTGGTTTTGCAATTTGTTGCTGTAGCATTCATTCTCTCGCCCTTGTGGCGAAACAATGCGTAAGAAACGCTTGACTACATCTGTGAAGGCATGTTTCACTTTCGTATTGTGGCGTTACGTCACATGATACTTCGTGTGACGTAACAAGACTTCAGTGACGTTTTGCGTTTCTCGTACCCATATGCGCGGGGCTGTCGCCACTGATAGTCAAATTTTTTGTTTCGGGAGGCGTCTGAGGCTTTCACTTTGATCATAGAGACGTCAGCCAATCACTCACAAGCGTTGCGAACAAACAAACCCATTTGTGCACTGTCCGTGACGTTGCTCGCTTTATAATGTTTGCGCGACACCAACGACTGTTCTTGTAGAGTGACGATCGACGATCGATGCCAGTTTTTTAAAACTGTCTTTGGTCGTGCTATCGTTCAGCACTTATCGTGCACTGGTCTCCAGGTGAGGGCAATATATATTGCCAGCGAAAGAAAATCGTATCATATCTCTTTTTTTACTTGAGAAAGTCATAGAGGCACAGCCTGTAGCAGTATCAACATGACTGCAAAGCGCAATTCCAAGCACGGCGCAACGTGGTCTTGGTCCAAACTGCGCTGTACAATCATGATCGATAATGTATCAGCAACGCGCGTAGCCACCACTTTATCTGCAAATGTAACTAGCGCGAGTAGTTCCCAAGTACGTTACAGTCATTAAACTCAGTGGATGGCCAAGCCTAAACGACAAAAAACATCGCAAATACTGAAGACCAAAAAGGCCGCAAATGTCATTCGTGTTTCACCGTATCGTGATGCGTGTTACGTAGTTTGATAGTCGTGCACCGACGTGTGGAGCAGTCGTAAGTTGTCAGCGCTATAACGCATGGGTGCACACCACGAATTCTTGCAGTCATACAAACACGTGTACGTGTAGACGGTGCTGTCAGAAACAATAATTTATTTGCATAATTTCCTTCGTGTCTTGACGGTTGCCCTCACTGTCCCGTCCTTTTCTTTTTCCCGCAATGTTTCGGCACACATTGCGTCGGCCCATCAAGGGTATAGCTGCTATTAACAACCCGAACACACACACACATCCATTGAGATTCGCGATAATGTCATTCTCGAGATGTCGGGCTTGCGCGCGCTGCACAACCAAGAGAAACGGAACGAGAATGGGTGCGCCTCGCGTCAGACGAAGCGCTAGAGGGCGTGTAATTGGACGGGCCCGCGGAAAAAGTGCGAGCGTGCGCGAAAAACCTGTCGCCATAGCGCGTGCCCGATTCAGAAGCGAGTTATTCTCCAACGAAACACTTCCCCTTGCCCACCTCGTACGGTGAAAGAAGCCGATGAGTGATCAAGTCTTAATGGCTTTCCACGTCCGTCAACAGAGAGCGGGCCCTGCCTCTGAATGTGTAAGGTCGGCCCCGAAGCGCGAGGCACTAGATCAAGGACGAGGTTGAGAGAGCAAGAGGCGTTCGCAGTGCCTCCTCAACCAACATTACAACGGTTCTCCAACCATCCCTCTTGCCTCATCTCTCACTACTTCCCCTTACTTCTGCCGTACAAGGGCTCCTTTGCCGCGAACGGTCCCTGAAAAAAAGGGTTGAGAGAGCAGCGCGGCGGCCGGCGATGATTATCGAGTCTTACGGTAGCGCGCGCGCTGAATTCTCGCGATCCAAATCGCTGAGTCGGCACCTTAATTATGCTCGGCCGCCCCCCTCTCACCCTTTCACTATCTCTGCACGTTCTTGGTCTCTCTTTCTCAGTGCGTAGTATTTAGCTGTTCTGCACATCCAACTCCTTTCAGGGCTATCCTGGACAATCCAATGATGGGGCACCCCCCCCCCCCCGCTCCCCGACATAACTCCTATCCCGCCTTTTTTTTTTTACACCCGCACAAAAGAAGAGAAAGGACCGGCCTCACAGTGGGCTGACGAGGAACTTACCAGGGCGTTCAAATGTAGCTGACGTTGCTGGCTCACTGTTGAAGTCTCAGACATTGCAGCGGAGCTGCTGATGCGCTTCGGATTCCATTTATGCTTCGCGGCATTTTAAAATTTTTTTCGCAATTTCTTTTTCTTTCGTTGTTGAACTTTGTACGTAATTATCGTCAGCAGAGGAAGATGTGCGTGCCACGCAAAGCTCAGCTTGAATGGTTACAAGTGTTGAAGTACCACCATTACGAACACTCTAGTTCTGCAAGTTATTTCGAAAGGAAGCGCATAAAAAAAGAACTAATGAAAAATAGGGTAGACGGGGAATTTTGGAGCCGACTTTCAGAGTTCTGCCAATCTTGCAGCCCCGACCCACCACTGCTCTTGCGTTGTTACGTCCGAGGCCTTAGCGTAGACAGCATCGTGCGAGGCGAATCCTCAAGAGGAAAAAATATTGTCATTGGGACACTCTTCCCCAACCTAACAAATAAGAATCATTAGCACCCTTTCGCAATCATCTCTATTTTTTTTTCTTGCCCCGCCGCGGTGGTCTAGTGGCTAAGGTAGTCGGCTGCTGACCCACAGGTCACGGGATCGAATCCCGACTGCGGTGGCTGCATTTCCGATGGAGGCAGAAATGTTGTAGGCCCGTGTGCCCAGATTTGGGTGCAAGTTAAAGAACCCCAAGTGGTCGAAATTTCCGGAGCCCTCCACAACGGCGTCTCTCATAATCACATCGTGGTTTTGGGATGTTAAACCCCACATACCAATTAATCAAATCAGTCTCTTTTTCTTCTAAATCTTTTGTTTGCCTTCATGAAACGAAACCTTCAGAGCAAAGGAGAGAGCGAGAGAAAGATAAGAGATAGGGAGGAAAGAAACTATTTGATTAAAATCGGGACATGCGGAACTAAAGCGTACCTCTGATTACAGGCCTGTGCTGCTGGTATATAAGGCAGCGAGTATTTTGCAAAAACCAACACACCTGTTCCTGGCGCTCCATTTTCTTTAACGTAGCTAGAGATGCCATGAGATTTGTATTATCTCCAGTGCGTAGCAGCGGCGGCAGTCTTGGAACGTCGCTTATACCTACCTTTCTACTGATCGCAGATACTATCGTCGACACGCACGTGAAGCTTGTCTTGGTGGCAACATCTTTCGCTCTTTTCCGGAAGGGCGGCGTCGGTCACAATCGTCTGTGACGTCACTTCAGGGAGCGACTGTGCCGCCAGGGCTCACAAGTATTTCAAGAGGATCATCGGCCGACGTCCTTCACTTGGCAGCAGCGGCGGCAGTCTTGGAACGTCGCTTATACCTACCTTTCTACTGATCGCAGATACTATCGTCGACACGCACGTGAAGCTTGTCTTGGTGGCAACATCTTTCGCTCTTTTCCGGAAGGGCGGCGTCGGTCACAATCGTCTGTGACGTCACTTCAGGGAGCGACTGTGCCGCCAGGGCTCACAAGTATTTCAAGAGGATCATCGGCCGACGTCCTTCACTTGGCAGCAGCGGCGGCAGTCTTGGAACGTCGCTTATACCTACCTTTCTACTGATCGCAGGTCTGAAATTCTTTTGTAATTTTTTTTTTTTTTTTTTTTTTTTTTTACTGTCGCTGCTGCTGCCATCTAAGTGTATTGTACTGTCTTTTGCCATGACCTTATCCCGCTCAGAGGTGTACAAACTTGTGAAGGATTTAAGACATGACCTGACTGAGATGCGTCAGTCGCTCGAGAGGGAGCTGCGGAAGGAGCATCGTGAGATCAAAACTTCCCTTGATTTCATGAATAATGCTTTTGAGGATATGGCAAACCAGCTGAAAAAAATTGAAACTGAAAATGCCGAATTGAAGGCAGCCAACAGCTCCCTCACGGATGAATGCGCGCTTCTAAGAAACAAAGTGACTGAGAATGAACTTAGGATCACTCAACTAGAACAGTACTCTAGAAATAGGAACATTGAGATTAAGGGTGTTCCCATGACACAAAACGAAAACCTGAAAAGCGTACTTGCAGCTATTGGAAATTCAGTAAATGAACCTGTTTCCGAAAGTGACATTGAGGCTTGCCACCGTGTACCAACACGGGACGCTTCACGACAAAATATTGTAGTGCAGTTTCATAGCCGCTCAAAACGAAATGCCTTGCTTGAAAAAACACGACAGAAACGTTTGACCACGGCCGACATCGGACACCAGGAACGCCATCCTATCTTCATAAACGAGCACCTGTGTCCCGCATTGAAAGTGCTTCTCGGAAAAACAATTTGCAAGAAAAATGACAAAAACTGGCGTTTCTGCTGGACGAAAGAGGGCAAAATCTTTGCAAGGAAAAATGAGTCGTCACGTGTCCTACGCGTCACGAAGCTCAGCGACCTTGATAAGATAGAGTAAGTCGAGTACGTACATACCGTTTCCGATATGAAATATGGAAAACCGAGTTTTGTCGGTCTCGGAAATTTGCAGGTTGTCACAAAACAAATATTCATTTTCTGCACTGCATATTAACACACAGTCTGCTAGAAATAAAGAGGAAGAAATACAATGTTTGTTATCGCGCATGGATTTTCAGTTCGAGATCGTGATGTTTACCGAGACATGGTATCGCGATGCTACAGAAGTGATCAAAATTCCAGGATATACTTCTTTCTTCGTAAACCGCAGCTTTAAAAAAGGAGGCGGGGTCATGATGTTAGTGAAAAATGGCATGAATTGTGTTATTGTGGAAGAATTTTCAAGAGCCACTGCTGATTTTGAGGTTCTCACTGTCAAAAATGGTGCTAAAGTGTACAGCGTTATGTACCGTCCACCTCATGCGAGTGTGTCAAATTTCTTCACATTTTTAGATAGTTACCTTAGTTATTTTAATGATGATGCCAGCACTGTCATTCTAGGAGGTGACATAAACATAGACTGCTTGCAACAATCAACAAGTCATGATGAACTTTCTAGGATCTTGGACGCGAACAGTTATATTAATGCAATCAGTCTACCTACACGAATACAACCAACTTCTTCGACACTACTAGACGTCTTTATTACAAATATTTCACCCGAGCATCTTAGTTCTGGCGTCATCAGTTCTTCTGTGAGCGACCACCTACCCATTTATCTACTATCGGCGCAAACAAAACCCTCCACTGCGTCACGACACCCGTCCACTAAATCTTACAGACAGATAAACTCTTTCACGCTGAATAACTTTCGTTCTCATTTGCGTGTAACAGATTGGGGCAAAGTATTAGAAGTTGATGAACCCGAGACAGCGTACAATGAGTTCATAAATGTTTTTAAGGCAGCGTATGAACAATGTTTTCCACGTAAATTAGCGAAACGAGCTCGGAAAGCCCGTAAGCCATGGGTCACCGGGGAACACCTCAAGAGCATGAAAGAAAAAGACAAACTGTATCAGATCTTTATGAAAACAAGAGCTTTAACAGATTTACACGCTTTTAAGCGCTTCAGGAACCAACTGAACAAACAGCTCCGAGAAGCGAAACAAATTTACTTAAGCAATCTTTTCACCCCAGAAGTCCTTAAAAAGCCACACCTTATGTGGAAACGATTGAACACTGTGCTACACGGTGACCCCCAAGAACAATCCACTTTATCAATTAATAGTAACGGCGAAGAATTAACGAATGCACGCTTGGCGAATTCCTTCAACGACTTTTTCACATCACTTGTGAATAGTAAGCACGATCCGAATTGCATTCAATATTTAACAGCACCGATACAGAAAAGCGCATTCTTGTGTCCGACTACTGTGCATGAAATTATAACATCTGTTTTGTCACTAAAAAACAGTATGTGTACGGATGTTCATGACTTCCAAATCAGACCTATAAAATTTGTAATCGATATTATCGCACCAATTCTGGAACATGTTATTAACCTCATGTTTTCTGTTGGCACATTTCCCAAACAACTACAGATGTCAAAGGTAACTGTAATATTCAAGGGTGGTGACATCAATAATTTCTCCAATTACAGGCCAATTTCAATTATTCCAGTCTTTTCTAAATGCATTGAGAAATTGATATATAAACGCATGTCCAGTTTTTCAACGAAGCATAGCATTATTACGCCTTGCCAGTTTGGCTTCCGGAAGGGATGCTCCACTGAGATGGCTCTATTACGCCAAAAGGAGCTTATCTTACAATCTTTCGAAGATCATCTCTGTACACTAGGCATATTCATTGACTACTCAAAAGCATTTGACTCAATTAACCACGATTCCTTGTTTGAGAAACTGCAGCATTATGGCTTTAGAGGCACTTTCTTAAAACTTATAATTTCTTACTTTAAACATCGCCACCAGCAAGTCACTATTAATGGTTTTGTATCCGAATTCAAACCAATTAAGGCTGGTGTACCTCAGGGTAGCATTTTGGGCCCATTGCTCTTTAATTTATATGTGAATGATATAGTAAATATTTGTGCTAATACTAAATTTATCATTTACGCAGATGATACAAGTGTTTTTATTACAGGACGTGACCCTTCAAACCTCATTGAAAAAGGCAACGTCGTCCTAAATAAAATTCACACTTGGAGTATCGCCAACTCTTTGAACCTAAACGCGGCTAAAACGAAAGCTGTTATATTTCGGCCTCAAAACAAAACACTGGGCATCACAAACAGTCTAAAGTTAGGTACATCAACTATAGAATTATCACGCGTTGCTAAAAGCCTGGGAGTCATTTTTGAAGAGCATATGACGTGGACAGATCAAGTGAATGCCACCTTAAATAAACTTTCAAAAACTGTAGGTATATTGTCAAAGTTTCGTTACGTCCTGCCTCAAAACATAAAATTGTTAATTTATAAATCACTATTTTTGTCTAACTTATCTTATTGTCACTTAGTCTGGGGCACGACCACCAAAACCAACGTTCAGAAATTACACAAACTTCAAAAGAAAGCCATTCGTAACATCGTTAGTGCCGCATACGATGCCCACACGGAACCGATTTTCAAGGCTCTGCACTTATTCCCAGTACATGAGCTATATCACACAATTTTAAACAATCGCTATAAGTCGGCTATAAAAAATAACGACACATTTTTCACAGAATTGTCGGCGCTAACTCGCGCTGAACATGTGCGAATTTTGAGGACTCGTGAAGTCTGGAGATTACCAAGACCACGAACCAATTACGCAACACAGATGTTGAAATATCAGCTACCGCTACTACTTAACATATCCGAAAAACATAAGTAACACTTCCGCGTACTCAATTCGCATGTGTATGATGAGAAAATGTACCTGTGAATCTCTCTCTCCCCCTTCATTTTGAACGAGTGCATCTCTGTATACTGTACCAGTGCCTTTTCTCGTATACCAGTGCCTTTTCTCTGTATACTGTACCAGTGCCTTTTCTCTTTATTGTGTACATTTTTCAGTTCCACTAGCTCGCTTATGTTGTTGCAATGAAGATAACTGTTATGTGCCCGTTTTTGCCTTTGTACGTCACGATTGTACGCCACTCTGTACGCCACGTTTGCCAAGCCCGGGGGTACGGACCCTGTCAAGCCTCATCTATGGCTTTTTGTCCGTACCCACCAAGCTCCACTGAATGTCTTTGAAGCTGAAATAAATCATGATTGATTGATTGATTGATTGATAGTGAAAATTTTTCAGGGGTATATTCCTTCAAGATTTTGCCTCTGCACAATAAATGAAAATGACCTGAAATAACCTCAAAAACTAAATAAACCATTTGTCCTCTAGCGCACTACCTTTCCTGTTTTGTTTTTTTTACCGCCTACTATCGAGGTAAAAATTTACTCTCGTGCTAACTAAGTTTTTGAACGTAGGGAGAGTAGTAATTATTTACCCCAGTGATGTTTTGAGCGAGTATAGAGAGAGTAAATGTTTACTGCCTTCACAAGGTCTTTGAGGTGATTTCTGGGAGTTATTTCAGGTGGTAAAAAAATGAAAATTGATTGGTGCATTCGCCCAGAGTCGACAAATTTATTGAATAGCAGAATTGATTGAATTTATTAAATGGCAGAATTGGTGACACATAGTTCACATACAAACACGCACACACAGCAAATGCAAAATAATACACCACTCGAACAGACTGCACGCGTTGCTCGACTCCACTTCGGCAATCCGGTATATATAGGCACGACTTTTTGACCGGCCGTCTAGTACCGGTAGGAGAGCTCTTTTTTGCATCGATTAACAACAACGGTTGAAGGTGCAAGCGTAAACTTAAGGTGTGCTGCAGGGCACTATATGTCACACCGACCTTTTATTATAAATCTACCCGATCTTACTTTTTTGATTATTCAATAATTACTTGGCACACCGGGCTCATGGCCCCACGCGTATTAGCACTGCTGATGCACAAGTCCATAAAATATACCTAAGTACGCACAAATCATGGTAGCTCAATGATTTTCATTGTGCGACAGTGCACAAACACAGTAGCAGCACGTATTCATCACAACAGGCGTAGAAGAGTGGTCCACGCCTGCATACAAGCTGCTTACCGACGGCGTGCTAGGCCTTTTCGAGGAGCACGGCTATCCGATGAAACACAACTGGCGATCACAGAACACATATTCTGTGCGAATTTCATCGTCATTTCAGACACAAATGAACACGTGACCGCTATCTTACGGGGACGGGGCGGTGTATGCATACTTCCAACGAAAGGCTACCGTCCGGGTTTTCTTCGTGCTCACCGGTAGCCGCTTGTTGGTTCCGTCTGCCTCTTATCGGCTTCGTGCTACATGTTTGAGAACAGTTGGTGCATGAGGCGAGCAATTCGGGCAGCACTTTACTGATGCAGACATCGCCTACTGTGGAACAAAATATATGCGATGCTTCTTTCACCTGCCCTGGCGACACACTCCCACTGGTCACTGGTGGCCACGGCTCGGTGCCGACGACAGAGTGAAGCATTTTGCTTATTGCTTCTCCAGTAGGCAAGCACAGACGATGACACCAGATTGATTTTGTTACCACTGGCAGATCTTCGCGATTCGGCTCGGAAGCGAGATATCCACGACGTGGAGATTCGGAGGCGCTCGGAAGCGCACGGTCGCTCGATGATGTAGAAAACACGTGGCATCCATCAGCCCAACCAGACACACAGATACCGAGCTTCTTGCACCGTGTCTCCAAGGCCACTGCCGAGCAAAAGCCAACAATTTGCGAAAATATGCAGGACAACTTTCCACAGCCGGTTTTCCTTCTTGTTTTTTTCTTTTTTGCGAGCCCCCGCCCCCCCATCTTTTTTTTTTTCACAGAATGCTGTTCTCGCTTGTGCTTATGCTGCCCCCCCCCCCTTCTAGTAAAAGTGCATTGACTCGAGGTCAGTCCTGGGGCACGGTGATGCCAAAAAAAAAAACAAAAAAACATCTGTGCTCCTCGCGTACCTTCAGGATTCACTGAGAGTGTCACAAGGGGGGTATGGGGCAAAAGCCGTTGAAACAGCTGCACCTTGCAATCACGTGGTAATAAACTCTGAAACGCAGGTTAAAAATCACGTGATGGAAAACTCCCTACGTGGTAGAACTGGATTTTGACATCCTTTTACTACTTGCCTGAGAGGTGGTGGTAAAATTATGTCGTGTACCATCTTTTACTTCTACACGAGGTAGTAATTTTAAACGCGAGAGAGTTTTCAGAGGTCATGAGCCGCAAAAACCCCAAACTCGAATACTTTTTGCTTACAGTGTGGGTTTTACCGATGTAACACTATACGAGTACACCTACGCAACGTCCTCATGCACTCAACCAAACGGCTCGCAGGCTCTTTACCTTGCCCCACAATGGAAGGTCATGCAGGTAAATCAACTTTTACAGTTTCAGATTCCCCATTTCTGCATGCTACTCTTCATTCTTGCTCAGGTCTTCAGCCGTTTTTTTTTACTTCCGATACTTCCGCAACACGCCCGTCGTACAAAAAAAAAACTGGATATATAGTGAAGCCGCACACTGCGTTAATCATAAATTCCCGCGAAGTGTGTTGCATCCGCCATAGAAATCACCGCATCCGTTCCGACCATCCCAGGTTTTCTCCTGGAACTTCATCAACTCGCCGGCTCACTTGGGAAATGATGAGCGTAGGTGCCTCGCCTTGCCTTGCTGCGTCACCCGTAGGGACTGCGCGTCGATCCACTCATGAAATCCAGCCGGCACTCTTTCATCAAACCCCACCAGGGAAAGGCGAGACGCACTGTTGCGCGTTGAGCAGCAGCCCTGGTCGAGCAAACCCTTTATGTTCGCGAAGACTCGGCGGCTGGCTGCTCCCGCAGATGCACGTGTGTATCTATGCGGATAGATTGAGAGGAAGATTGGTAGCACCCCCGCCGGAGATAGGTTACGCACTTATTGGGCAGTGACGCGTGGCCGGTCATTGATCCTGCGTGTGATGTATGAAGGCTGCTCGGTGACGCCGGGACCAAACACAACGCAGCGACGAGAATGCCGCTTGCCTCGTCGGGTTTATGCCAGCGGTTGCGCGTACACACTGAGCGAACGCTTTTGACGCGTGAAAGGCGTCGGCGTAGGAAAACTGTCTCGACGCGCCTCTCTGACAGATTAGATCGGCTGCGTCGTTGAAAGCAGACGATGACTCACCTCTCCGCGTCCAGCGAGTTTATCAACCTTGTCGCTCTGCAAATATGGCTTTTCAGTGCCTCCTATATATCAGCCGAATTTTTCATGACATTATGGTTCAAAATTTTAGCAACGGACTTTTGAATGTGAAGCATTTCTTAGCAAACTTCGGCGACATTGAGCGTATCTATCTATCTATCTATCTATCTATCTATCTATCTATCTATCTATCTATCTATCCATCTAGCCGCTTACGTTTTGGTGCTCTCGTGGTCACCCCTTAACTTGGCGTGAACCAAAATTAGCATGGCAGGGCAAGATGATTTGACGAATAAGACGCCCTGGTCAAGACATGAATAATGTCACAACCCCGTCGCGTGCGTCATCAAACACTTCCCGCCAGACAGGGGCACATACCCATGGGCGGGTATGTGCTGCTGATACGCGGGTATGTGCCCCAGCTTATTGACAATTATTATCTACCCAGGAACGACGAGAACACACATGGGCAATTTTAACGCGTGAGCGTTAAGCGGTACCGACATTGGTTGCGTCCACCCAACGAAAACATAGAATAAATGTCAGGATTCCAGCTGGAATGCAACCAAAGCATTCTGCGTGGCAATGAAACATTCTACCACAGAGCTACGCCAGGTCTCGGAACTACTTTTCAAATAGACGCTAATCTTCGTGAAACATTATTAGTGGTTTCAGTGCTGCCAACCCAATTTTATAAACATTATATATGTACTCCTTTCATATAGCCGTCTCGTTGGCTTAACGTCAATTGTGGTTAGTTGCCATGCACTGAGGTTGATTTATGTAGCAGTGTATAGGGCCAGCATCTTCACAAGCACGAGCGCTTCATATCAGGTTCTGGTGTAGCTAATACGCATGTCCCAGTTGATCGATGTGCAAGTGCAAACATATGGTTATATAAACATCTGCAACTCTTCAACATAAGTCTGTGCGTGCAACATTCGTACATATATTTAGCATCATTTTATGACGTGTCGCTCATTAAAAAGAAAATTGCAACACGGTCACCTTCCCTCCGCATGCTTCGCATAACGTTGATTCCCAGGTATACGAGGAATCTGCCATTTTTTTTTTTCTGTGGTGATCGCAAATCATTCAATATAATTGTACAAGTCACTGAACTTCTCCCAAGGCACTCGCGCCACATGAAAGACACCAAGCGCTCTTTTGCTTCACTGCAACCATGATGCAGCCTTCATGTTTAGAAAAAAATAGCGCAAACAACCACAGCGCACGGGCCCGAAGGAGACAGGACGACGCACATCTCCTTCGGGTGGATTGTTTTAGGGGTGAAACTGCTTACGTCGTGAATCGTGCGTCCGCGATGTATGTAGTAGTAGCAGTAGTAGTAGTAGTAGTAGTAGTAGTAGTAGTAGTAGTAGTAGTAGTAGTAGTAGTAGTAGTAGTAGTAGTAGTAGTAGTAGTAGTAGGTAGCCACTTCTCGTTTAGTCCTCGGAATGTCCGCTAGGTTGTGGTACTTCTATATGATGAATATATGATGGAAACATACGAAATGACGGTAATTGGAGTGGTCATTAGGTGGACGGATGCATGGAGGAACAGACAGACAAGCAGACGGACGGATGGATGGAGGTGCGGATGGACAGACAGATAAATTCACGAACGGACGCACGCACAGTTGGGCGGACTCACGGACGGATGGACGGATGCACGGACGGTTGCACGGAAGGACACACGGGCGGACGCACGAACGGACGGAAGCAAGAACGAACGAAAGCAAGAACGAACGAAAGCAAGAACGAACGGACTGACGGAAGCACGGACGGACTAACAAATGCTTCGCCCCACTCATCACCATTCACTCCGTGGATATGCTGCGATTTCTTATGAATAATGTGCGCTAGCACGTGATGCTTCTAGGCGCGTCTGCGCAGCTATGTTAGGTTTTCCGTATTTAACCGATGCTCTTCATGCAGTAAATAGAAACAGTTGGTAATTTGCGCTCGATCATTTTAGTTTTCCTTTTTTTTGTGTCCTTTTCTATTTTAGCACTATTTTTCTGCCTAGTTTTGTCGAACATTGGAATGCAGTCGTGCACTTTAGTCAATTTCTTGCTCAAGTGTATTGACTCCTCACGACAGGAGTCTTTACATGTGGCTTTACCAGTCATGCATATGCAAAATGTATCTATGAAGAATGTAGCAAATAGTCACCAACTTCAACAAATACTCTTTCGTCATCCACTTTATTGACAGCTAGTTTCTTTTTGGCGTCGTTTTGAGAGCGACTCAAATTGAGGACAAGGTTATATATAGTAAAGGCAGATGGGTCACCATGACGAGTCTGCCGCTTTCTAAGAAGTAGCACAGCGTGCATACATATGAAGAGAAAATGTGGAAAAGAACAAAGAATACTCATACGCGAGATAATCACGAAAGGAGGGCGGCAAACCCGGAACGACCTCTGGAAGTGTTCATACGAGGGAGGAAACCAATTTAAAAAACGGACGCTCTCGTACACGTCGATGAGGTGGAAACCGCAAAAACAAGATGTACCGTTCTCAGAGGTAGCCAGACTAGGCAAACACATTTCACAGAGAGGTGAACGTTCGAGAATGCGCGCGCCTCTTATTAAATCTCGTCTTCCGTTCTCCCAGCCATTTCCACCATCCCTTTGTTCTTCCACGTACAGCATGCGCGCTTAGATTGTGCCGTACACTCGCTGAAATATAGTCTCTATACGCTTTCATCTGGGCGCACCGACCATTACGTCATTATTAATTTCCAACCTTAACTCACCCGCACTTACAAGGTTACCTTGTATGCCAGTCCAGGAAACTCAGATTCGCATGCTGCGAGGTCAATACGGGAGCGTAATTTCGTTCATAATTCAGGAGGAATGTCGTCCATACGCCGTTCTAAAAAAAGACGGAGACTCTCAGGCAGCTGTCGCGGTCTCTTCGGTCTCGTGTCCAGCGGGCCTCACAGTCGGATTGCTTCAGTAATTAGCTCGCAGTTCCCGAGATGCTCGTTGCGTTGGCTCGTGTTGACGACGAGTGTTAAGGAAACGTCGTCCGCTCGTCGTCACAATCCTCCATGTCTCGAATTCTTGAAATATTCCATAATGGTCCGTTTGTCCGGCTAAATTACCGAAGAAAGTTCTGCAGAAAATAGCACACCTGGCTTCCAAGTAATTTGCCGCTACGGCTAGGTCACAAGTATAGAGTCCTGATATGTAAGTTGATAAAAGAACTATAAAGGATGCAGTGACAGAGAGAAGGGGTAATTTACCTAAGTAACAATACCAACGATTCAACCTAAAGAGGACGATGCAGCGAACCGCATGGCAAACGTTGTGATATGGGTAACCTTGAGTGTCAAGAGGAATTCCAAGTGGGTCAGAAAATAAACCGGCGTTAAAGACAGCCGTAGTCGACACCAAGAAGTAGTGGGCGAAAGCTTTGTACTCAGTAGTACAGACTGTATTGTAAGAGATACAAGCGTGCGAGCGTGAGCCAGAAAATTAGGTGGCCAGCTGAGTTATAGAAGTTTGCTTGGAAACGTTCGTGCAGCAAGCACACGACCAGGTTATTTGAAGAAACGTGGGAGACGTCTTTGCCTTGAAGTGGGCAAAGTAAGGCTGATGATGGTGAATACTACTATGATGATGATGACAAACTCTATTTCGTGCTCCGTCGTTTGTCGTGGAGGGCATTTGTGCCCTTAACTCTGCGACCTTCGGAGCTCAGGATGTGCTGCACAAGTAAAGGCAAAAAGGCGCTTTTTTTTATTGGGGCTGTTCATTTTGCAATCATATATGTTGCAATGCGAGCGTCATCAGCCTACACACATAGAGATACAAAAACGAGTAGGCTGGCCATTGCCTTACTTTTTGTCACTATCAGCTTCTCGTTCTTTTCGACATCAACGTGCCATAATATTAATTTGTGGAGTTTTACGCATTGACATTACGCAGTGATTGAATGCTGGGTACCGGAAATTTCGACCAGCCGATGTCCTCGAATTGCACCTAAATCCAAGTGCACGGATATCTAGCATTTCTCCTCTATTGAAATGTGATCGCTATGGCTGCGATCGATCCCACGACCTCCAGGCAAGCAGTCAAGCAACGTAATCATCGCAATCATCGCCAAGTATTATTCTGACCTTGAAGTAACGTTTTGCCCTTATACCTTGGCGTGCAGGATAACACAATCGTGATAATTACATCGTGAGTAGTACAACTAGCGCCAGCTAGCTACAGCTTGCCGAATTCACCGAGAACGCGGGTATGTGAACTTCACCCGTGGTGAAAATCTCCTTCTTTTTTTTTTCTAGAATTCCTAAACAGCAAATAGAGTTTGCAGGCCACACAAGACGATATATATCACACGCGTAAATGCGATATCTTCTTACCTCCGACTTGCAGCCTATACGTTTTCTCATTTCCTCTTTGTGGCTTCTTTCCATTGCTTGGGTGATTTTCAGTGCTAGGGGCGTCTGAACGACGGCCTGCACAGGTAAAAATTTATTTCGGTTGCAGTAAACACTTGCTACAAGCGGCGCTATCGCCACGCCAACCGCCCATTCTACTTACGTACAAGCCGGAGAACTGATAGTAATTCGGTGCAGATCTAAGCCCCCATCTCGTAAACTTTAATCAAGAAACGAAGGGCTGACTTCTTAGCTTTCTTACTCGCGTAAGTTCTTTCATTCTTTCTTTCTTTCTTCCTTTCTTTCTTTCTTCCTTTCTTTCTTTCTTCCTTTCTTTCTTTCTTTCTTTCTTTTTTTCTTTCTTTTTTTCTTGCTTTCTTTTTTTCTTTACCTCCACATGTGCGTTTTCCTCGCGTAGCATGATCGGCTATGATCAGGTGAAATAGCCCCCTCTTCTGTACGCCGCTGAGCTGCACAGGTGCTGCGAAATTGGCGCTATCAGCATTCGCCGAATGGCCCGAGGTCATGAGGCGACGCGGCGCAGCTGGCTTCGAGTATCCCTGGCCCGAAACATATCCGCACTCCCCTTTTCCCGCATTTCGAGTTTGAAAAAAAATGGTGCCCGGCCTCTTCTTTCTTCCAGCTGTCCCCACTATCTCTCACTCATTCTCCACCGCCAGGCATTTTCGCGACGTCTGCGAAACGCCAAACCACACACGCCGCGTCCTGGTGGTCGACGGAAACCATTACGAGAATTTCCCTTCGGTGTTCCGGAGTTGTATGCTTCCCCTCTTTTTTCTTATTCGCTCCGATTCTCCAGTCCCTTTCCAACGTCATGTCTCGGGATGACCGTCGGCGATGGATGCGACTCGGAGATGGAAGCGCGGATGTGAAAGGACGTAGCGGGATTGCGTTGCCCCCGTAATGACCGCTGATGCGTCACGTCCCTTGTCTTCATTTGAGGGCCTCAGCCTGGATAGCGTACCCGCCGCGCCCTTTTCGCCGCACCGCCTCACCTCTTCTTGAACCACCTCCCAGCCTCCGACGCAGTTCCGTTTTCCCCGACTTGAAACCAATCTTTCTTTACGCGCGGACGCAACGTGATGCCCGTAAGCTCGGCTAGCAGCAACAGCAGCCTCAGCAGAAGCAGCAGAGACGGTATCGCTCGGGGATTGTATTAAGCCTCCACCGCTCGAAGTGCCGATCTCTCGTCGGCGACACAGATTGCCGCTGTACTAGAGAAGAGGAAGAGGAGGAGGAGATGGAGCCTCGCTCGAAAGAGAAGTGAATTACCGGAAAATGAAGAAGTTGGCAGTTCTCTGTGAGATCGGCTGCTTCGTTTCCTGCGGGATACAGAAATTGTGCGCTCCATTATGGTTCTTCTTTCCTCGCCCTACGTCTCTTCTTCCGTCTTCTCTCAAGCTCGGCCGATTTTACTCTGGTTCCTATTACGAAGATGGGCAGTTGTTGTTCGCAATTACGTTTATTCGATGCCGCGGTGAGCAAAAGCTGGCTGATCTCACTGCCTCGTCATTGGAGATCTTTTCGACCATTTTCCTTTTTCATTTCACTTTGCGGGGATCGTTAGCTGCATGACGCAAGTGTTGCACGAACGCCCGCAAAAGAACTGTAGACAGCCCGCAAAATAACATGCATGTTTTAGTCCTTAGAAAACATCATATTGAGCAACATTATATAGAATCTAAACATATAATAATGGCACATATATATATATATATATATATATATATATATATATATATATTTATATACGGTAGAAAAAAAAGTCGACAAACGTGCGAAAAAACACTAGTTTTACTAGTGTTTTTTCGCACGTTTGTAGACCTTTTTTTCTACCACATTTTCCACCGGATCCATTGAATTTCACCCCTTTCACCCCACAATATATATATATATATATATATATATATATATATATATATATATATATATATATATATATATATATATATATATATATATATATATATATATATGCTAAACAACAGCGTGGTTGCTTGTCACTCCTCTTCTTCTTACGTGTTTACATCCCGACCACAGCAGTCGCATTTCAATGGAGAGGCTCGTGTCCCTTCAGTGTACATGAAAGAACACCAGATGGTGAAAATTTCCGCAGTGCTCCACTACTACGTCTCCCATAATCATATCGTAGTTTCGAGCCTTAAATTGCCAGATATTACTGTTATCATTATTAGTATCGCCTTACGTGATTGCGTGCTGTTTCAGTAACAAGTATGCGCTAGCTAGCCCAATATTGCACTGCGTGAATTTATCACTATCGGGAAGTATACAATCAGTGAGGCGGATATTACGCATTACGAACCGTAATGACTGCGTGCACAGAACGTTTATTTCAAATCAGCATGGCTTCGTGTATTAAATTGCGATGTTGCTACGCGCCTCATCGAGGAGCCTTGAATTCGATAAGCTAACGCCACTCCACCTGCACAAACCCACTTTTCTAGATCACTCTCATCTTCATTTCAACGTGATAGCGTTGAAGAGATTGTTTCGTAAAAATTCCGTCATCGGAGTTGGTCTCGGCGTCGTTGCTTGTAAGCAAAAAAGCATCTTTTGCATGACCGGAAAACGGAGGAAGATGCAAATGAATTAAATATTAAAAATTTTAAGTATGAGTGGGGATCGAATACGGGTCATTTGCGTCGCAAGCGGGTGTTATATCACACAGTCGAGCCTCTGCTTGTGAATACGGCGAAAATAACTTCCTCCGCTTGAAAATACAGCGAAAGTAACTTTAACGCTAAACAAACACCCGCGTTCAGTATACATGCTTCACAATGCAACATGAAATATTGTCGTAATAATTCATGCTGCAAGCGTACATTGCCATCGGGTGTCAGAACATTTGACTGTATGACTTTATAGTTTAAAGCCAGTCACTCACTACAAAAAGCACACGTGCTACTGCACCCTTAAGGCTAATTGGGGGGTGCACACCAAGTTCGAAAAGATTTCATACACTAAGTGTTTGAAGTACGCACTAGGAACAGAATATCGCTATCACGTTAGACTCCTAAAGGAGAGGCCTAACGGTCCCCCAATTTTTTTCATAACACTTCGAACACTCTTTCATATATTTTTAAGGTTTGAAAACAGGCTGCTTGAGTTTGAAGTATAATTTTTATGCGTGTATATTGTTTGCAAATGCAAAATGAAAATAATCTAACAATGTGATCGAGATCTCACGCATTAGCGCGAGGTTGACTCTTTCAATGGATATCTGTTCTCTACTCTAGTACGCTAGTGCACGCGAGACGAGTTTCTGAAGCTTGTAAACTGGTTTATTATTGTCTTTTACAATTGTATTTTGAGTAGGCTTACCTGACGCCAAACCAAATTGTTGTTACAGAATCCATAAATAAGGCCCTGTTAGCTTTTTCCAGGAGCAATTAAAAATTTAGCATTGTAGCTGTCATGGTCAGAAAAAAAAACGGCACTTAGTGAACCGCCATGTGATGCCATATTTGAGGGGTAATAACTTAGAAGAAAACTCAAGGAACAAGTTAAACGCAGCCTAATTAGTTACGCTTATTCCTTCACATTACTTGGCCCGATACTGCAAAGCAATTAAGCATTTTTAGCGCGGCTGTTTTTATCATGGATGTTCGCGGATCATCACAACCCTCTCAACCTCTTACACTGAGTCCGCGATGGTGAAGTCCGAAAGCAAAAAAACCGTGATTCTCAAATCTCATTAGTTAAGTTCCAGCCAGTCTTACCTTTTCAAGTCGCCCTCACAAACCAACTTTGTGCCAACAAAGCAGATGTAATCCAGTATATTCATGTATTCAAGAAGGACGTCGCGACATTTATGGGCGTTAACGCTCAGTATAAATGCACCTGTCAGTAGACACAACGTGTGCGTGGGATGCGACAGAATAAGTGCTCAACTTTGCGAGGATGTTTTTCGGCAGTTTTACGCTAGGTATAGACGACTGCAATATTAAATAATACAGCCCCTATGAAAACTCCAGCTTTTATTCCAGAAAGTAATAATAAAGCTGCTAAAGTTATCGTGGTTTGGTCCACCTAAATAAATTAGGCGTTTCGTAGCACAAGCCTGAGTGTCTTATTTTCCCTACATGATGAAAAAAATATATAATTTTCTTTTCAAGAAATGAAACATTTTCACCGCCATTTATTCTCAAACTCACAAACGTATGCAGTCATTAAGTTTTGTTTTAGCAGTTGCTAAGCAGTGCTAAAAATATTCTTCTGATGCATCCGTAATCTTGAATGCAGAATTCTTTTTTAACTCCCTTATTAGCTGCCGCAGTATTGAAGATAACGAGAGAGCTTGAATACATATAATCTGTTCATATCTAACACTGCTTGTCGGCCAAAACAGCATGTAAGGCGTGCTGTCATGCAAACATCTCTCTCCCCATCTCTTAGATATTCGAAAATTGTTAATTTTAAAAATACAGCTGTTCCTCCATAGTGGAAATAGCTAGCGTGCAGCTCTTTTGAGTACGTAAGGATAGTATAACTGATTTCTTTTCTTTTTGCTCTACCCCAGCGAGGCCCGTTATCAACCCATTCCTGTTCATGAAGAACCTTCAAGAAGGCATGCGGACCACCGTGGTATGCAGCGTCCTGTCCGGCGAGTCACCCATGGACATCGACTGGCTCAAGGACGGTGCTCCTCTGAGTGACATTCATCCGGAAGCCAAGATCACGCGGCTGGGTGACTTCGCCTCGTCACTCACCATGGACAACGTGACGAGGAGGCACTCGGGGAATTACAGCTGCAAGGTTACGTCCGGTATAGCGACAGCCAACTACACGGCGAGGATGGACGTCAGCGGTAAGACACGAGATCTTGCGAAGCTTGACGATAATTAGAATATAAAGTCGTTTGGTCGGATAAGCGCTAGTATGGTCAGTTGATGAATAAAAAGCTCAGAAAAAACTTGCTCTTGGATAGTTGATATGTTCGATTGAGCAAGTAAGCAATGTTAAAAAGGACAGGCATTAGGTAGCCAAAACCGAATAAAAAATGAGCACATGAGCCGTTGATAACCTGTGATTATTATCGGTTGTCCTTGAATCCCCGTATTTGTTTTTCCTCGCTGCTGACCTATTTATTAATAAAACAAACTATTTGCTCGTTTTGAAAGTACCGTTATAATTCAATGCTGCGTTTAGTCTTTAAGAACTTTTTTTATTTTTTGATTAGCATTTTTTCGGCCTACTTCTGACTGCAACCTATTTCAAGCGCACTACTTATTTGCATGTTTAGATTGTTCTGTGTTTTAAAAAAGAGAATAGCAATCGTCAGTGGATGTAAATGCGTAAAGTTGTTTGAGTCAAACACAGAGAACTAGCTTACCATTTGTATGGCTTCATTAAGGACTCGCCAAGAAAGCGCGAAGAAACAACCGAACAGATAGCAAGTGCTCTCATTCTTCGTCACGCTTTAGCTTTAACTGAAGTTCAGGACAAAGCTGACTAGTTTTGCACCTACAGTTCGTTAAGATTCGTTAGGGTGTATCCACACAAGCCGGCTCTGAAGACAGTTCTAACATATCGCGGGAGAATGAAATAGAGAGAAAAATAAACTGGGCATACAGCTGCATATATCACCATGTCAATACAGGCTATACTGGAAGAAACGGTAATAAGTGGGCGTTCCCTGTGGGCCAACAATCAGTCGTGTCATGTGACGAGAGAACGAAAGACAAGAGTGGCGAGGCAACACTCACTCACTCAACAGGATTTACCGTCCGTATAGTCCCATATCAACGAGAGCCGTTAACGGGCTCTTCTCGTCGATTTAGACGTCTGACCCTCACGTTTCTTTCTTCAATCCTACAGCAACAGTCCTCCCCATCCACCTTGCGTCCCCTCGCTTCCAGCTTCTTCCTACTAGATCGGTTCTCGGCGCTTGCTTCTTTGTTAAAGGAGACCATCTTCGATTCTTGTGCCATCTGTAAGGAAGAAAAGAACAGAGCCCGCGTCGACAGAGATTTGCACCAGCCCAATGGTCTCCCTTTTCTTCTCGGAAGTGTAAGAGGCACACCTAAGTCCACCGCCCTATTTTTTTTTATTTTTATTTGGCAACCACCCCGTCGCATCTCAGCTGCGCTTGCAGCACTAGCAGTCAGTGGTAGAGGTCCGTTCTTCACTCCCTTAATGCCTGCCACCATAATAACCTACGAAAAGCTCGCTCATCTTCACTGACCTTCGCCAACCCCTCCCGACCAGCCAGGCCTGCTCTGAGATATATACAGTGACGGTGGCCGGCTCCTATCAGCCGCGTCACTGTACGAACGATGATTCTCTCCATTCTTTACCGCCAACCATTCTTCCCCTTTGGTTCGCCGGTGCTATCTCACGACCTCCAAGCTGGTAGCCGATGGCTCACAGCGTTTGCTCCGAATCCCCAACTATACCGCCCACGGACTCGCAGCTCGCGATCATTCCACGTATTTTGCCCGCCTTTGTCCAATGGCTTTTCTCTCTCTCCCTCTCTCTTTCACTTTTGTTCTTGCTGAGGGAGAAAAAGAAACCAGCTCTGTTTCTCTCACGTTTTTCGTTTTTCCATCACTCTATAGTTATAACCTTTATCTCTAACACTGAGTGCCTCAATTCTTCCTTTGGTCTCGTATTTCGATCTTTGACCTGCGTGTGCTCTCTGTCTTTCTTTCTCTCGCTCTCTCTACCACCTTTTGCCATGCTGACTGCGACTTGCGGAAACGCTACGAATGGTCGTGGCAGCGTCGCCGAGATGGATGAAGCAGCCGAGCGATCAATCCTGTACCAGAGGACAGCGTACGGTGTTCGATTGCGAGGCGGATGGGAACCCTCTGCCTGTGCACCGCTGGAAAGTGGCCTACGGTAAGCTGTTGCACTCCGCCTACTCCCTGTCCTCCTTCACCTCTTTGCAATTTTCTTCCTTTTGCCCACAACGTACCCCCCTTCACGCCCCGCGCCTTCCATCCTCAACTACCTGACGCTGCGGACAGCTTGGCGCTTTTTCCGTGACGTAACCTTCGCCGCCTTATTCTTGTCGTTGCTCGATGAGTAATACGTTGGGCTTCTGGACAATCCACCACCGCACGAGGCTCAGCGGCCAGCAGTAAATGGTGTGATGACATCGTCATGTGATGGCGTGGGTTGCGAGATCATAGAAGATGACATAAACCGGGCGATTATGCTCGAAGAGGCTTTATCGTCCTAAATGTATACGGTAGTCCTTAGAACGTTAGGTTCCTATTTCATGGAGAGTGGCAAACGAGCGAGATTGAGACAGAAGGATTACATCAGCGCTGTTCTCCAATGACACGGTAATTATAGAAAATGGAGAACTGGAGTGAAAAAAAACTATCGTACTGTTCAGAGCTTAACTATTATAGACTTTAGAAGGAAGACTGTGACATAAAACTTTTTTTGCTTTCATATCGCGGTATATAGACGTACAGAGAGTAATATACTGTATTTATTCTATGACAGCTTATCATTTATTAACGACTGTATGCTTATGCTCGCACAATGCGTTAAGTATAAAATGTTTTTAACCGAAACAAAGGAAAATTCTTCAGGTAAGTAACACAAGATTAGGTTGAGTTTCTTTTTTTTCCTCTTCTTTCACTGCAAGATTTTATCACGCAAAGTATAATTTGTCAAAAACAGTAAACGGGTGTTGCGTACAATGTTACATGAATTTGGTGTTCTATATAACAACATGCAGTTGTTGTCTGTAACACCATACGAACGCTTCAAAAGGGTGACTGAGCCACTAAAAAACAAAACACTCACAGAGTGTCTTATGCAACAGCCTAAAAACACTCGCAGATGAAATGCGCCTTTTCCTTCTAACTTTTCCTACTAACTCGATCCTAACCCACCGCCATCCAAAAGATTTCTCCACCTAACGTGATTTCACGCTGGCTCCAAGATCAGGAGCACTGCAAGCTTTCTGCACTTTAGCCGTCATTGCATTAACTCCGTGATCGGCTCACCATTGGCTAAGCGATGGTTTCGTTTGATAAGGTAATCATATCACGCCACGACACCGGACGTCATAGTGACGTCACACTGACTTAGAAATGTTCAACGATATGCAGTAGCTAAAATCATAGGTCGGCGAAAAAGTCGAACTCACTCAGAATTATTCGAAAAATATATTGTTACGATGTGGCGTGTTTATTCAAGAATGAAATGCGAAGGGTAGCGGCTCCAACACCGATCTGCTTCCAAGACAGACCACCACCACGTTGCCGCTTCATCGCAACACTCCCCTTTCCCAGACGAAGCCCCCTGGGTGAGCCTTACGTGTGTCAAGAGTCACGAGGATGAAAGCGCTTTAGGCGGGTGACGTGAACAAGCTGCGCCTGCCTTGAACGGTAGCCGCGAGATATGAGACGAGCGATTGAATATGTCACATCACTTAGGCAATTGACGATGACAAAAGGACCGGTGTAATGAGCCAGGAACTTCTGGTGCAGGCCGCGCTTGCAAAAAGGTGTCCACAGCCTTACTTTTTCTCCTTTTTCGTGCAGCACATTCTTGTGCCGTGAATCATAGGTGAACTTGGAGTGGTCTGGAGATGCCAACGTACGGAGCTGAGCAAGGCGACGTGCTTCCTGAATGAATAGCGAAGGGTAGCCGTGGCGACACCGAGCTTATTCCAAGACAGGTCACTTCACTCTTATCTTCCTTTGTTCACAGGTTGCCGCTTCAGCGTAACAATATATCGCGCTTTGGACTCACTCAAACTCGGACTCACCAGAACTTCCCTGAGCCAAAATCACTCGGACTCACACTCACAAAAATTTTCTTCAATCAGACTCACTCAACCTCGCCAAAATACTATTGACCCGGACTCACTCAGACTCAGTCTCGTAGCTCGATTTAGGTCTGAGTGAGTCGACTCATGAGTGAGTTCGCCAACTCATGGTCAAGATGACTTCGTCACAAGATGATCATTTTTCGTACCACTCGTGTTGACAGCGACGCCGTGGGACGCCACCGACGCCGACCACCAATTTTCGTGCTTGATGAGGCATGTAATGCTTTTGCCTATAAAAATTATTCTGTTTTAACGAAAGCATCACACGACCACGATTGCACCACATTGTTTACCATCTTAAATTTAGGTCCCTTTGTGCAACGCGTTACTTTGAAAGACAGAAGCCATCTGAGCGATAGAAGCCATCCGAGCGATATTAGTCGACATGAAGACAGCATCTGCTCGAAGCGCACTTGGAGTATTGGATGCCCAAAGCCCAGTGCCTGAATCTCTAAACTACGAAGATGGCTACTCACGCCTCATCTTTTCGTAAAGAAGTCAAGGCTGCTTCCGTCATCCAATGGAACGCCAGAGTACTAAAGTCACGCCTTTCAGATTTTCGTCAGTTTGTGTTTACCAACGTGTTTTCACTCATCGTCATTTGTAAACCCAATTTGTCGAAACCAATAAGACTTTCGGGGCACGAAGCTGTCATGTCTTCAACAAACAGTGCTTGCCGCAAAATCATCGTCTTTGTCGTGAACTAACGTATGTTGTGCAACCAATTGCGCCTCACGATGACAATCAGTATGTCTGTATCACTGTGAAAAAGAACAAACTCATGTTTACTCTCATAGGCGCTTATATATCGCCGTCGAATAATCTCGATTCCAAGAGATTAGCGGATATTTTGAGAGTGTGTCCTGCACCATGGGTCATCATAGGTGATTTCAATGCGCATCATCACGCATGGGGAAGTACGCGGACAAATGCAAGAGGACGCAGGTTAGAAAACATCGCCTACAATTATGGTCTTACTCTCCTGAACGACGGAAGCCCCATTTTTCTTCGAAAGGTGACATACGGCAGCTGTCTCGACCTTGCTTTTGTCTCCAACTCCCTCACGAGATACGTCAAGTGGTTTTCAGATGTTGAGACACGAGGAAGTGATAACATTCCAGTCTACCTTAACATTAAAGGCTTGTCTAGTTGTGGTCCACGGACGACCATTAAAGCAGTCCAATGGACCAACTTCAAATCTGGCATGGAAGATGCTTGCAGCGATGGCCTACGATCTGGGTTAGAGCAAACAATTAAGAGCACAATGCAAAACGCCACTCGCACGGTGACACTATCTTCCACACGAAACGACTTTGACATAGAGTTGGAGCGACTCCGAGCGCTTCGACGGCGGGCGGAGCATCGGTATCGGCGTACAAAATCGATTCACGGTCTTAAGGCAGCCAGGAGGATGCGAAAGAAGGTTCGGCGTCGCATCGATAGGTTAGCGTCGGAACGATGGACAACGTTATGCAAATCACTAGACCCTCGCAAGCCGATCTCACACATTTGGAAGACGGTGCAAGGTTTGCTTCACCCTACGGAACAGTGTTTTCCATTCAAAGCACTCGCGCTGTTTCAAGGGAGGCAAGACATCAATGTCGCCGAAGATTTCTGTGCGCCAATCGCCAACCAAGCCACTCCTCCAGATTCTCCAGTGAAAGGTGACGTCCCCCGTTCTCGTGAATACCACATCGACCTCCCTTTTACAATGTAGGAGCTCGAGGCGGCACTAGCTCTCTGCAGGCGTTCAACTTCTCCGGGCCCAGATGGTATTCCGTACCGAGCCTTGTGCAACCTTGGGGAAAGTGCAAGGAAAGAACTGTTTAGCCTTTACAACATCTCGTGGCAATATGGCGATGTTCCTGACGACTGGAAAGTAAGCCGCTTGTTACCCATTTTGAACCAGGGGAAATCCCCACTCGAACTCGCCTCATACCGGCCAATAGCACTGGCCAGCTGCATAGGGAAGATAATAGAACGGATGATACTAGGCCGCCTGGAGTGGTATCTTGACTACTACAAGATTTATCCGAATTCTATGGCTGGTTTCAGACGCGACCGCTCTTCCATTTACAATGTCGTTGATCTAGTTTCGTATGTTCAGCACGAAAAATCCCGTAAGTAACTATCTACAGCTTTGTTTCTAGATGTGAACGGCGCGTATGATAATGTATTACATGAAGCCATTTTGGGTGCTCTTGCGTTGGTTGACCTTGGTGGTCGAGTCTTTCGGTGGGTTTCGAGTTACCTGGCTGCAAGATCATTCTTTGTGTTAACAGAAGATGGCCCAACTACGCGACGCTAAACTTCCAAGGGTGTTCCTCAAGGCGGAGTTCTTAGCGCTACGCTATATAATCTTGTACTAATTGGCCTTGCTAAATACTTGCCAAGTACCATTAAAATCTCAATATACGCAGACGACATCTGTATCTGGATTTCGGCAGTCACACGTCCTCAGATACGTTCCCGGCTTCAAAGAGCAGCAACTACAATTGCCAACTACTTGTTAAAACAAGGTCTGAGCATATCACCAGAAAAATGCGTGCTGGTGGCCTTCACTCGCAAAGCAATGTCCCCTTATGTCATCTCAATCTGCGGGTGACCGATTTCTTACGCCAGAACCCACCGGTTTCTGGGCATCATTATTGATAGGGACCTCTGTTGGAGTCCGCATGTAGCCTATATTAAGAAGCGCCTGACCGCTATTTCCCATTTTTTCAAGTTTCTGGCGGGAAAGACGTGGGGGATGTCAGTAGACGCAATGATGGAGCTCTACAGAGCCCTATTTCTCGGTTTCCTGAGATATAGCTTGCCCGTGCTTAGCAATACCTGCCAGACCAATGTTCGTGTTGTACAGGCTTGTGTACAAGCCCAAGCACTGAGAGCAAGCCTTGGTCTGCCCAGATGAACGTCAACAGAGGCAACAATTGCAATTGCTGGCGACTATCCGACACAAACTCACATTGTTGTAGAAGTCCTGAGAACGCACATCAGACACTTCGCACGTGCTCCCTGTCATCACCTTGCATTGTTGCCTTCAGAGAGGCGCCAAGCATCGTTCGCTAAAATGATGGTGAAGTACAGCGAGAAACTTCCCTTGGGCTTCACTCCTGCATCTAAACCGTCCATACCCCATTGGTGTCTTATTCGACCCACAGTGCATCTTAGAGTACCGGGGATCCGAAGGAAATCTCAGCTTTCATCGCCCGTGCTGAAACAACTATCCCTTCTTGTTTTGCACGAGACAGACAGTGTACAATATATACCGATGGCTCCACGACCCGCCAGTGTTTCGTTAGGTGCAGTAGTTGTCCCAGCTAGAGGTGTTACCATCAGCTTTAAGACTGACCGCTCCACGGCATCTACAGCAGTGGAACTGGCTGCTTTGCGCGCTGCACATTGTGTGGTCAATCGGGAACCACCGCAACAACGGTCAATCTTCAGCGACTCAAGGGCTGCCCTACAATCTGTGCTCTCAGCACTGCGTCGCGGGCCATACGAACAGCATGTTTTCAAAATTTGATGCCTTCTCCACACTTCACACAAGGGCATCATGTGACGTTTCAGTGGCTGCCAAGTCACTGCGGCGTCATAGAGAACGAACATGCCAACACTGCCGTGCGGGTAGCTTTTGAAGGAACACGAGAAGAAGCCATACCACCTTCGCGGAGCGATGCAACCAGTAATCTTCGACGACTTGCGCGTGAAGTCACGTTTTCACTATGGTTCTCACCAAGCAACGAGACGAATCGTCAACACCACCTGTCCTCTTTCCTGGCTCTCCGCATGCCCACTGGGCTCTACCGAAGAGAAGCCACCCTTCTTCACCGCTTATGGCTAGAGTGGCATTTACAAAATCTTATTCGTTTGCCATAGGAATGGCGGAGTGCGCTCTCTGCGATGCCTGTCATTGCGAAGAGACGCTACACCATATTTAGTGCGAATGTTCGTTGTATGACATCTAGAGACAGTCACTGGCATCCGTTCTTGCGCGCATCGGCAACAGCCAAACATCTGTGTACACTATTCTGTCAAGTGCCTGAGAGAAGACATTGCAACAGAAGGCGATAAAATCTCTGTTGAAATTCCTACGCGACACGGACTTGAACAAGCGGCTGTAACAGCAATGTCACACACCGCGAAAGACAAGACTGGAGAATAACTGAGTGTGCGCGCGTGTACTGCCGAATGTGCTGTGTTCATCTCTCTACCCTCTCTGCTCTCGATCTTTCATCTCCCCCATCTCCCTCCCATGCGCAAGGTAGCAAACCGGCTGCATATTGGCTGGTTAACCTCCTTGCTGTTCTTTTCCTCCTATTTTCTTTCCTTTTTTGTCTCAGATGCGTTTGAACATAGCAGCGGTTCTATATCGTAACAACAACGCAAGACAAGGTTAAACCGTAGGGATATTCGCGCCTAAAGCAGCATAGCATCGATAAATTGTGGTATTGCCAAAAAAAACATGAATAAACATCATTTTGGATACCTCATGTGGCGGTGCCTGGATGTAAGTGTAATGAAGTTTAGTGACACCGCACTGCTCTTTCTTTGTTTTTACTTGGTGATCGCGGGTACGGCTATAGTGTAGTGGTCATCTTCTGGCTTTTGGAACGACAAGGTAACCATGAAAATAAGTTATTTTTGCCATGATTATCATGTTTGGACGGGTCATTTAGCTTGATCGTCCATTCGCGTCAGGGGATACCCAATTTGGTATATGTGAAAAAGCGAAGCGGTTGCGAGCGTATCGTGAGCGTGGCATGTAGTCATGTTGTTACATGACACGCATCTCATAATTATCATGTTTGAACCAGTCACATACCTTCGTCATTCATTCACGTCACGTTGTACTATATTTGGTATATGTGAAGCTAGCGAAATGACCGCGAGCGAGCCATGCGCGCTGTATGTTATCATGTTCGTATATCGCACACGTGTCATGATTATCATGTTTGCAGCATTCATATACCTTTGTCATTTATTGACGTCACAGATAGATAAATAGATAGATAGATAGATAGATAGATAGATAGATAGATAGATAGATAGATAGATAGATAGATAGATAGATAGATAGATAGATAGATAGATAGATAGATAGATAGATAGATAGATAGATAGATAGATAGATAGATAGATAGATAGATAGATAGATAGATAGATAGATAGATAGATAGATAGATAGATAGATAGATAGATAGATAGATAGATAGATAGATAGATAGATAGATAGATAGATAGATAGATAGATAGATAGATAGATAGATAGATAGATAGATAGATAGATAGATAGATAGATAGATAGATAGATAGATAGATAGATAGATAGATAGATAGATAGATAGATAGATAGATAGATAGATAGATAGATAGATAGATAGATAGATAGATAGATAGATAGATAGATAGATAGATAGATAGATAGATAGATAGATAGATAGATAGATAGATAGATAGATAGATAGATAGATAGATAGATAGATAGATAGATAGATAGGCTCAAAGTCGCCGAAGTTCGCTAAAAGATTCTTCGCATTTAATAACTGGTCGCATGTCCGGTACCTTTGTTATCCACGCATCTACTTCTTGGGCGGAAATCAGGCTTTTGCGAGAGTTCATAGCTGTTTTTATTACTTCATATTGTCACGTGCCCCTCGCGATGAAAATGCCTTGCGTGAGCAAAAGAGTGACTATGTGCTCCGCTATCACATCTTTATAGCAAGGACACCCACTGGACACCGACACAAGGCAGCAGGATCTCGGTGGGAGTGTCACATCGTCGGCTATTCGCAAACGGCCGCGTGGTTCTTCACTGCTGTTGTCGGCATAAGGATGAGCGCAAAACGTCACCATACGTTGAGGAATGTTGATAACAGCGCCATGATCTTGAAGAAAATCCATGCCCAAAATTAACTCTTTACAGCAGTCTGGCAACAGGACGAAAGTGGCCACGAAGCTAGAATCTCCGATGCGAAGTCTAGTGGTGCATTTACCCGTGGGTGTCATCAGCTGACCACCAGCACTCCTTATGTGCGGCCCTGTCCACGGTGTCTTGACCTTCCTGAGGCGGTCGGCGAGCTCTTGTCGCATGATTGAGAAGTCGGCGCCAGTGTCGACCAGTGCTGTAACGTGATGTCCGTCAATGAGAACGCTCAGATCGGCACGTACAACTTCTTCAGCATTATTATTCGTCGTCGTATTCATCGTCGTTGTCGTCATACCTTCTTGCGATGATTGGGGGAACTTTTCAGTGTGTCGACGATTGGCAACCTTGCCCCCCGAGGTCGCATCAGTTAGTTTCCCCGGCGCGGGCTAGGCGAACGGCCTCTGGTGACGTCCGCGTAGCTCTGAGGGAAGTCACGGTGACGCGCAGGTGATGGAGAGCGCCAGCGACGCGGTGGGGTTGCTTGAGCAGGCGATAGTTGATCGGCATCGTGGGCACGACGGTCTTCGGAGCGGAAAGAAGCGGGACGAGAAAAGTTCCCGAACCCAGAATCGCCGTGACGGCAATAGCGGGCAATGTGACCGGGTTCTCCGCAGCGGTAGCAAATAGGTCGACGGTCGGCCATGCGCCACAAGTCAGTTCGGCGAACTGGTGGTCGTCTCGTAGAATCTCGTTGCCACCAAGGTACGGCAGTGGGTCGTGGCTGGAAGGGCGTCGCCACAAATGTCGGTGGAGGACGACGGACTACATCAGCGTAGCTCGCTGGATGTGGCTCAGGATTTGGCGCGGGTGGTGTAATGGCTTGCCTCAACTCCTGGCGGACGATTTCGGCAACAGATGCGACTGGCGGTTGGGCAGGGGGAACGCAGAGGGCCCGAAGTTCCTCACGCAGTATTTCTCTGATCATTTGCCGCAGGGAACTTTCGCATACGGCAGTGTTCTGAGCTGCAGCACTTACTGCCGTGTGGTTCTGCAGGCGGTCAAAGTGTCGGCGTCGTTGTTGCAGCGCGCGCTCGATGACTGTCGCCTCTCTTACGAATTCATCTACAGTTGTAGGTGGATTTCTTACGAGGCCCGCAAACACTTGTTCCTTAACACCCTGCATCAGGTGACGCACCTTCTTCGCCTCGGGCATGTCAGGGTCAGCTCGTCGAAACAGACGGATCATACCCTCTGCGTACATGGCGGCTGTTTCATTAGGTTTTTGCACGCGTGCCTCAATCACTTGCTGTGCGCGATCCCGTCGGTCCGAGTTCAAAAATGTAGCGAGGAGCTTTCGACGGAAGTCTTCCCAAGATTGGAATGTAGCCTCGCGGTTCTCGTACCACGTGCGAGCGCTATCTTCCAGTGCGAAATATGCACGGCCAAGTTTGTGCTGTTCGCTCCAGTTGTTGGATACAGCGACCCGTTCGAACTGTTCGAGCCAGTCTTCGACATCCTCGTACTCTTCCCCACGGAAAACTTCAGGAACGCGAGGATGTTCAAGAGTTACCTGCGAGGGAAGAGTGGTCTGCGATGGCGGGATAACCGTGGATGTCGTAGGAGCTGCCATGCTGGAAAGAGGCGGAACAGGTGTGGACTCTGGACTTAGGCCTAGTAGGCGCCGACTGAATCGGTGCACTGGAGTCGTGACGAGGGGCTGAGTCTCTGGACTAGGTGAACGGGTCCGAGTAAGACTGTCCTGCATCAGGGTGTAGGCTCCAGCACCTCCACCAGTGTCCCGTCGTCGAAACAGAGGTCTTGCGGCAGAAACTGAGACACCAGAAGCAGGTAGGTTCTTTTAATAGAACGCGCAAGAGAGTTCTTCTTTTTCATCCATTTCATAGTACTTCATGGCACATGCACAACTGTCATTGTCTTTCTTTTTGACAAGCACGTGACAATATAGCGCACGTACAAGACGAATAAATTGACAGAATAAGTTTTAAGCAGAAAATTATCGACGTAAACTGCCCAATGATGATGCTTATGACACACCAACCATTTCTAAAGCAATGTTTATTGTGCCAGAATGCTGTAGAAATGAGTGTGCAACGTTTTCTGAGACATAAAACGAGAACGAAAACCATGATGGCTCCTCAATAATCTCACCCATTTTAAAGTATTATTTTGAAATGAAGTTCTTCTTACCGCATATTATCAAGGCGCACACTTCATTGTCTATTGTAGTATCTGAAAAATCGTGGGCTGTTAAAAGAAATATACATTGAGAATATTCACGCTTTCACGAACCTATAAAGTTCAGCAACCAATGGACATAGAATCCGTGTCATAGAATGTTGCACAATGCAATAATTTTATGCTAA
The DNA here is from genome assembly GCF_043290135.1 of Rhipicephalus microplus. Taxonomy (NCBI): domain Eukaryota; kingdom Metazoa; phylum Arthropoda; class Arachnida; order Ixodida; family Ixodidae; genus Rhipicephalus; species Rhipicephalus microplus. Next base: position 218,250,132 of record NC_134701.1, on the reverse strand, counting down.
CTGGACGAGCAAAAAAAAACCCGACCCAGGGTTGTTGATAGGATCTTTATCAATCGGCTTTATCAATCGGCGTTGCGGCTTTTTTCAGTGTATAAACAAATTGGTGTATTGTTTTCTCAGTACTCTACTTATCAATAAAAACTTAGGAGTTCAAGTAACCTGCAATACCAAGCTTGTTAAGAGCCACTGGAGCCAATTACTGAGCACATTGTCACCATATTGTTTTTTTACGACGAATCGAAAAATAAGGATGTCAGGCAGCGATCGAAAAATAGAATTGGTGTATTCATAGAAAAGTTCTTTCCACAGAAGTATCTTATTTTAGAAGAAGGCCGTTATTTAGGCTTTGTAATACCAGCGATCCTGTTTGATATCTTCCGTTCTTGGAGAACTAAGCAAGAAACTTCGCTTTCTGTAAGAAACAACATTTGTACAGCGGATCATACTTTGATCTCTAATGCGCTTCCGCCATCGCTTGTCCGAATACAACGAAAGAATAGTGGTATGTACCAGCTAATTGTAAGACTTTCAGTAATGAATCTGTAAAAATATTACCACACGGGCCGTGTCATCATCATCATCATCACCAGCCTGACTACGTCCACTGCAGGACAAAGGCCTCTCCCATGTTCCGCCAGTTAACTCGGTCCTGTGCTTGCTGCTGCCAATTTATACCCGCAAACTTCTTATTCTCATCTGCCCACCTAACCTTCTGTCTCCCCCTAACCCGCTTGCCTTCTCTGGGAATCTAGTTAGTCACCCTTAATGACCAGCGGTTATCCTTTGTACGCGCTACATGGCCGGTCCATGTCCATTTCCTCTTGTTGATTTCAACTATGATATCCTTAATTCTCGTTTGTTACCTAATCCACTCTGCTCTCTTCTTATGTCTCTTCATTTTTTTTCCATTTCTTGCTGCGTCGTCCTCAATTTAAGCTGAGCCCTCTTTGTAAATCTCCAGGTTTCTGCTTCGTAGCTGAGTACCGGTAAGATACAGCTGTTATATACCTTCCGCTTGAGGAATATTGGCAATCTATATGTCATAATTTGAGAGTGCTTGCCAAATGTGCTCCACCCCATTCTTATTCTTCTAGTTACTTCAATCGCGTGGTGCGGCTCCGCGGTTATTACCAGCCATAAGTAGGCATAATGTTTTACAACTTGAAGTGAATTATTACCTATCTCGAAGCGCTGCTCTTTTCCGAGGTTGTTGTACATTACTTTCGTTTTCTGCAGATTAATTTTAAGACCCACCTTTCTGCTCTCTTTGTCTAACTCCGTAATCATGAGTTGCAATTCGTCCCCTGAGTTATTCAGCAATGCAATATCTTCGGTGATTTGCCGATGACATTGGGCCATTAGAAATAATTAATTTTTTTGCTCTTTTATGTGTCTAAGGCAAGTGCAGGAAGTGCTGTTATGAAAAAAAAATTATACCCTGGAATATTCTTGAACAACGTGACTCCACTTTCAGTATAATTCAGCATATCATTTAAGGAACTTCTTTGTGCAGATAAAAGGCAGCAGTATCATACTTTCATTGTTAGGCTGGTTTAGACTTATTACAAATAGTACAGAATTCTCCGTACTCGCAACAGTAAAAAAATAGGATGCTTAATTCGTTCCTGCAAAGAATGAGCTGAAATTACCTCAAAACCTTCTCCTAGACTGCAGTAAATCAAACACTCTATTTGGCGGCAAAAGCTTTAAAAAAACTGAAGATTATTTGAAGCTGTCTCGTATGTACGTTACTGATAAAAACTACATAAATATTAGAGATACGTGGATTACTTTACTTTCTTGAATGAATTATTTAGCGTATTCTGAGGGCTCGCTTTTTTTCTGCCGTAATCTAATGAAACCAGCAGATAATTAAGGCAATCAAAGTATAGGGGACGTTGATTGCACTGTTCCTAAATGTATTGTACTAATAAAATATATTTGAATAAGGTTAAGTGGGCGAAAAGGCCACTCGCCACCAGCAGGGACTAACCTTCAACATTCGAATCACGCGTCCGATGCTCCTACATATTAAGTGGCAAGTTCTCTCACTGTTCACTTTACTTTTTTTGACATCTCTTAAACTATTACTACGATGCATGAAATCGGTACAATTCACGACACCTGTACATTCGTTGGCTTCATTACATTATTCTAGAAACTTATATTGTAGAAAAATATTACAAGTTCTGTATTAATTATAAAAATGTTAAAATATTATCAAATCACGAACGTTACATAAAAAAACGAGTACCACATCAACGTGATCAAATCCATGTGACCTGCCCTGTACCATATTCTGTATACTATCTCATGCAGAGCGGGCTATAGAGAGAAATATTCAGACCTCGAGAGAGACGGTAAAAGCACCGCACCTCGGTACATACCCATCACGAGCCAATCTCGCGGTAAAAGCGTGTTTTGCGCGCCTTTGAACGCTCTAGCAGTTCCACCGACGAGAGTTTCGGCGCAAACTCTATATATTGTTGGAATGATTTATTTGCAGGGCCTAAAAACTCGAGAGGTGTTAGGCAGCTGAAGAAAAAAAATGTGGACACACTCATAAGGTTTCCGCTTAATATTTCCTAATGTTGAGCAATATATTATTTATTAGCACTTCAGTAAGGTAAGTACATAGACGGAGCGTAGGTCCTAAAGGCAAGAACTGTGCAAAAAATCGTCGACAAGCCACGCAGAATAATATAATAAAGAATCCTGTCATCAAGTTTAACTCCATCAAGTTTAACTGCCTTTTTTTTCTGTTATGCAGCGTTGATATTATTTTTCTTTTCCCGTGTAACAGCCTTTTCTGCTCGACAGCCTACCAGAGGAGAGAGGCTACAAGAGAAGTAGAGCGCACAGCCATGCACTTAGCGATCTTATAATCTTGTTCCCGAAAGTAAAAAAATATATATGTCGTTTCCTCCTAACGCACGTTGTACCGATATTGACTCTACCTTGTTTCTGTACCGAAGTTTTTCTTTCCGCGCTTTCTCTTTATTGGCTATTACTGCTGCACCTAACAAAGTCATTAGACCACGTCACATGCCATGGTTGCATGGGCTGTGAGCACTTGTACAAGTCAGGTATCAGAGGAAGTGAAAGTGATGGAATGAGACAGGCGAACAAGACACTCTAGATTTTTTTATTGGCTGGCTAGCTGCTCCGCATTACTCATTTTAGCCTCTTGCTCTTACTTTGCTACATACCGGAGAAAAATGACATCAAGGCTAATGACAGCTTTAGAAGGACTGAAAGCTGGGCCAGTTGGTGATAGTACTTGAACATATTTTAACACAGCGCACGACTACGCGGACACAAGAGAAGAGCGCTGTGGTTTGTCTCTTCATGTGTCCGCATGGTCGTGCGCTGAGTTAAAATATGTTCCAATGAAAGCTTTAGTTGTTTTCTCGACGTCAGTATGCAATAATCCCCTTGAATGCATACGCAATGACAGCATTTGAATTCGGAAGAAAAGAATGAACCGTAACCTAATTTTTCGCCATTTTGAACACACTCCACCCCAAGGACGCAAAAGTATTCATTCAAATGCTATTAGAGAAAACCACAAAGCAAATGTTAAGTTACCGCGGTGGCCGAAGCCTTGTTACTCCCTTATGAAGGGCAGTGTACTTTCTAAAATGGCATTATGTGTAAGCTTATTCAATTCAGATTATAGCACCTCTATAATATAAGATTATTAGGTAGGCTTTATAAAAAAAAACGTGCGATATCTTTAGTTCCCCGCTCGATACACGAACTATGGTTTATTAGGCGGAAAATCAATAAATAATCTTGTTGCGTACGCCTTGTATTATTGCTTTACAAGAATACATGAAGCGACACACCTATGTAAAGATAATACGCTGTATTAATGTCAGCTATCTTTATAAGGCCCGAAGGAAATTGCATTAGCAAGGCCACGGAACGCTGCGAAAATTTCCTTGAGTGTGAGTGCATGCCTTCGAACATGCGATCGTTATATGGTGGTTCTGTAACAAAAAAAAATGGCCCCGTATCTGCATGCAATCTGCAAATGTCGTCGAAAGACGATAGTCTTGCGTGTGGAGAGAGTGAACAATTAATTTGATGCTCTGCGCAAGAAAATCGGTGAATGGTATTTTGGAGGCGCTGCGTTAGAGTGCCTCGAGCGTGCAGCGGAGGCGAACGAGCTCATCAGCTCACGTCACACGTTAGAGTTTCTGTACATGCTACCTAGAGTTACCATATAGCATATACGGTAACTCTATCACACGTGAGACATGAGTGCCACCTGGCAGTCTTCTTGCAAAACGAAGCGTATGGCTCTGAGACGGGTGTGCGCGCCCGTCTCAGAAGTGATAAGGTGAGGAACGCAAAGCGACGGGTAGGTACCACCACTATCGCGTCTTAGCAAAGCGTTGGAAACACTCGCCTTTACGTGCAAGCGTTGCTTGGTCAGCACAGCGTGATAAGCGCTACGGTCCTTAAAATTACCTATGTATGCATTTTCTAGTAAGAGATGCACATGGAGAATATAAACGCATTGTTATGGTGCCCCCGACCATAGTTAAGTATATATTTCATGCATAATGAGACACACGCGTTGAAGACTACAGTTATTCTTGGTAACGCGAAAGCTTTACTGATCCTTATAGTTCAATACAGCCTGACCAAATGTGTTTCACTTTTTCCTTTTAGTCACTCCAGTACCGAAGATAAGCACCTTGAAAAGCAAATGATGGTCGTTACGTTCATGAGTTTGGAAACACGTGCACCACTCTCTAGCTTGTCCGGTCTTCGTGCAACTATGTGCATCTCCTTTTTGTCGTTGAATCCTTCGATAACTTCGCGTAACATGAAGGAAGGTTTTTAAAGGCCATTACCATTACACTTCTCTCGGTCCTATATACCTCCTAGTTCAAATAAATGCATGTTCATGAACGAATCTGTGATAATATTCATGTTAAAGCTCAGCTCGCGATCTGGTGACGTCAATCTCTTGCAGGGAAATAACCTGTTAGAATCTATTCCAGTCATTTGCGCAGACGAGGCTTGTACTTTTTCCGAATGCATATATACCATAATACGAGCACGCATGTTGACTAACCGAGGCAAAGTAATGAGCCATTCATTTTCGTAATTGCGGATGGTGAAATGGCCCAGGGTGGCTACACTGCAGATTTGGAGTGGACTAAGTTGGGGAGGCAAGCGAGACCAGTTTTTAATTAGAAACACGTCCTTTCTGCAGATCCGCGCCTAGCACGCCATGGGCATTCACCACTAACTAATGACTTTTTTTTTGTTCCTTTTCCATGTCCGCTTTGCAACAAGTGTCATTTACTGAAGGAACGAAAGAAGATCTGTCAGCGTAGAACATTTACGCAGGCAGTAAGTGCGTGTACTTACATGAATTCTGAAAATGATGTTTTCCTCTAGCAATAATTTTCAATGAATGTTTCTCGGGGAAACGTGCTCTGCTGTACGGCACCAGGTAACGCATCTCGCCGATTGTTGGAAGCCCAACTCGAACAAGCAAGTGCTTTTGATTGATTGATATGTGGGGTTTAACGTCCCAAAACCACCATATGATTATGAGAGACGCCGTAGTGGAGGGCTCTGGAAATTTCGACCACCTGGGGTTCTTTAACGTGCACCCAAATCTGAGTATACGGGCCTACAACATTTCCGCCTCCATCGGAAATGCAGCCGCCGCAGCCGGGATTTGAACCCGCGACGTAAGCAAGTGCTTTTGCAACATTAGATTGAAAATCTGGAGCTGAGCATCGATGAAGTGTACAGACCACTTGGGGTCGATTATCTGTTAGAGTGAAAGAGCGCGCGCGCGCGCGCGCGCGCGCGTGTGTGTGTGTGTGTGTGTGTGTGTGTGTGTGTGTGTGTGTGTGTGTGTGTGTGTGTGTGTGTGTGTGTGTGTGTGTGTGTGTGTGTGTGTGTGCGTGTGTGCGTGTGTGTGTGTGTGTGTGTGTGTGTGTGTGTGTGTGTGTGTGTGTGTGTGTGTGTGTGTGTGTGTGTGTGTGTGTGTGTGTGTGTGTGTGTGTGTGTGTGTGTGTGTGTGTGTGTGTGTGTGTGTGTGTGTGACAGAGAGCCGGCGAGAGAGCATGCGTATGTGCTTGTGTGACTGACTGCATGTGCGTCCGTGTGTGCGCGTCTGGGCGTTCGTGCGTTTGCTATTCCTTACAATCCACATCCTCGCATTCTTCTTTTTGAGTCTTAATAGCTATAGCATATGAACGCATTTAGCGCATAATGTATCGGTCATGCATGCCCAGTAACACCCCGGTACTCCACAGTGCGAGGTCATACTTGCTGAACACACTAATTTATTTAAATAGCCCGTCACGAGTGAGCTCTTTAACTTTCATCGCAGAAAGAGTCATTGCTTTCATCACTTTCAATCAAGCTCGCAAAATTAAGAGTATATCATCCGCTTCTTTCAGTGTCGCCCCATTAGGCTTCGTTAATTTCGTTCAGTTTCTTGTACATCGAGTGGCAGTCTGAACGAGTGAACGTCTCAAAGGAAACTGAAGGGGAAAAAACTGACCAGGAGAGAAAATAGAGGACTATAGAGGTCGCACAAGAGTTATATTAAGACAGATACAGTCCGCGAAAAAAAAACACAGCGCATTGAGAGGCGACAAAGTGAATTTCTCAGAATCGTTCATATAAAGACAAATGGAATGGTACACGGAATCGCTCGATCTTGCTACTGGCTCCCAAAGCTGCTTTTAAAGCTTCATTTGGGAGATCCACCTTTCATCCTGTCTTCTCTCATTCTTCTCGATTACGGCTGTGCAGGCAAAAGAAGCGAAAAGGTCTCCGAGTTCCGGAGCGTGGTGAGCAGCCCGCACATGCACGTGTTGGAGAATGGATCGCTCGTCATATCCGAGGTGACCATCGAGGACCAGGGCCATTACCTGTGCGAGGCCAGCAACGGGGTCGGCCCGGCACTGTCGGTCGTCGCTTATCTCGACGTCAACGGTGAGACTGATTGATCGATGACCGGCCATTCGGCGACGGAATCACTTCCTGGGAACTCCGTCGGGCTGATCCCCGCGGCAGAAGTGTATAAGAGCTCGGTTGATTGTGGCAGGTCTTATGTGTATATAGTGTGGCTGACACATACGCGTCTCTATATATAAGGAAGCATCAAAACAGCTTATTCCTATTCGTATTCGCTGGGGATCTTGATATGTCTAGAAACAGAGGGTGTGTGAAAACACTTAGGTGCATTTAGATCAGAGAGATAGAATAAGAGAAAGAAAAATAAAGATATAACAAGCTACAGAGTGTTATTAAAATGTTCCGACAAAAATGCTCACGAAACATTTAAAGGAGAAGTTTAGGTAGATGCTTTTGTTTCTGTGCATTTCTTCCGTTTCAGCGCTAACATAGCCTGATTGCTGTCAAAATTTCATCGTTGAAAGATATGTCACGCACAGCCATACATTCTACGGCATGTATTTTCTTTGCGTTTAAAAAAACGTCCCCAAGTATAGCTAAATCAGTGTTGTTTGTTTGATTTATTGTTTGTTTTTGTTCGTTTTTTGTTTGTTTATAAATTGGTAACGAAATGCGAGATCGCAATATGCGCTTCCCCTAGCATTTCTAAGCCCTTCTGGAATCATTCACTCGATCACGCGTGACAGCTTAAGTCTTGACTCTTTTAAAACGCAGTTCCTCCTTATTTCACCGAGGAGTTCGAAACGAAGACAGTCCGATCCAAGGATGACGTAACCATTTCCTGCGAAGTGTTTGGAGAAACCCCACTCACGGTCACCTGGTCCAAGGATAGGAAACCTTTTGGAGATCTTGCTCTCCCTAGGTGAGTGGAACGCCCTTAAATCCTTGCAGCGACCACATGTTTCGTCGAGAATGTGCAGTGCGCAAGCTTAGATGCCTAGTTTCGTCTATTGTACTCATATCTGAGCTACATCTTGTGCGTGAACTTTGATTAGTTGTCTTTAAGACAGAAGATTTAAGATTTACGGTTATACAAACAGTGCAGATAAGTACTTGCATATGTGTAGCCAAATTATCGCGCCATATGAGCTTAAAACGACGATTCACTGGAAAGCAAGCCATTTTATTGTGATAGAAATTATATGGAGTACACTCTCGGCTAGATTTTGCAGCCGGTGTCAAAGTCACTCACCGTATATGTATATGCATATATATTAAAGAAAACGCAAAAAAATAGAAAATCCAGGTGACGATTCCGGCGCGCAGAATCGAACTTGGAACCTCTGCATCGAGAGTTCGAGGCGTTAACCACTGCGCCACCGAAAAGCACGTCCTTCGACCTGCAAACAGAAAGCTATTTATATCTACCACTTACCACTGGTGGTGGGCATCTCGGAGGGGAACTATCGCGTTTTCAGCATTAACAGCAAGATGGCGCATTGAGTGCGCGGCGGCACGCGCCCTTATTTCCCACGCGTATTTTGCCTCGCGGAGAGGAGTTGGTGGTCGTAAAGCACCTGAACGCACACTCGCGCGCCCTTTTCTCGCAGTTGGGAGCATCTTCTTTTGGCTGTCCTTAAGCTTTCACCGGAGCGACTTTGTTGTAGTTGCCGGGCACACAAAGGTCACTGCAATCGATGCACAGTCTCCTTTTGCGAAAAGTGCGCGCTTTTCAGACACAGCGAAGTGAGAACTGAGACGCTTATTTGCGTTTATCTGTACTTGTGAGTACGTATTGGGCTTCATTTGTGCGTGAGAAACGCGTTTATATCTGCTTGCCATTCTGCGCGTGACCTTCCAATTTGTTGCTATCGCGTTCATTGCTTCGCCTTTGCCGCAAAGCTGTGACTCTTTGAGATCATGAACGGTACTTCGGAAAGCCAAACTCTCACGTGTACTTGTGTCTGGCCTCGCGAAGTCATCTAAACTTACGGCTGAAGCGCGCATTGTTGGAAGGTTGATAATCTGAGCACAAGGGGAGCTCCTTTACACATAGGCAAAAATTAGGCGAGTATAAGCCAGCTATAGAAAATAGCACGGCTACATACACATTAGGCATTATGAGCAATAGATTACAAAATCATTGCGAAAGACCTTTAATGAAGACGGATACAGCATGACTTATATCAAACAATTCAAATACTTTTGTTCTGGTCATGAAACCATGAAGTTGACGGCAAAGTTTCAGTAAGAGAATAAAGCAGATGTCAGAAGCGCTGCAGTTGGTAGAAGGCAGCCGAACTGCCGCGTTTTGGAAGGCACTCGCCCATTTGCGTGAGTGTTTCCTAAGATGAAGTATCGCTGACATCCGCGCGTCTGTTCGTCTGTACGTGCAGCCGTCCGTCTGCGCGCTCGTCTGTCGCTCCGTGCATCCGCCCGTCCGTGCGTCCGTCAATGTAGTGAACACTCTAAGTAATGCCATCTCGCATCTTTTCATCATATAGAAAACTATAGGTGCCACGGCCGGACTAGAAGAGTGGCACGCGCGCACTGTCTTACGGCCTGCGCTTCGTGTCTACTCCCCACCTTTCACCACCTCTAGTTCATGGCTATACACTAGTTAACTATATTCATGGCTCTGCGGCCCCATCTTCGCTAAACGTTGCTAAACCCAAGGAGGCTACGCACAGCGAGTTTAAGGTGACAACGTTTTCGGGTCAGATAGTGCTCAAAGTGCGTCCTTCTGTTACTAGTTTTTTTTACAGCGAAAAATTTGATGAGATCACAACTCGGATCACGCGCCACCGTAGTTGTCCGCCGCCGCCGCCGGTGTCCGTAACCAAATCGTGCGAAATTAGAGAGAAAAAACCTAGCGCCAATGACACAGTGGGGCCTGAACCCGGGTCCGCTGAGTGCCAGCCCAATATTCTATCACTGAGCTACGCCGCTTCTATTTCTTTAATGCATGAAGTCGTCACCAGTGAACCAGTAAACCAGTGAAGTACGCACAACATACTTCATATCAGAAGTCAGGCAAACACACACAAGCGGCAAGAAGGGGAAGCCGCTCTGGAACGGGGTCAGAAGTCTCAACACAGCGCACTTGAGCAGCTGCTTAAGTTCACAGTATTGTTGAGGCTTTTGACCCCGTTTGACTACGCCTGTGCTTGGGACTTGTTGGCAAACTTGCCTTAGGCAGGCTTGATGTCGGGAAAGCAATCACGTTAACATGACTTATAAAGCGCTTTAAAACAGCGAAAGAATAACCAGTCGTCGCACAATGTGCATAGCATGACGAGTGGGTCGTCCAATGCTCCAACCCATTACAAAAGCTTGTTGTTGTTCACCTATTAAATGTGGCGCATACCCGCTTCAGGCATAATTTCTCACCGTCGTCAGCCACTGCATAACAATTGGCAGAAAATTCCTTGCAAGTGTTTAGCGGATAGCACATTTTTCAGAAGAATGACGGAAAATAGCATAGCGAATGCCGGCCTACTGCCAAAAAATTTGTAATAATAATGCCATAGTGGGTACCCGGGAAGTTTTCTTGCAGTAGTCACCCAATAAGTGTTTAGAAAAGACTCTGAAAGGCCGCTCTGCTAGCTTTCGCTGCGACTGTGTTGTGCCCTACGCGCAGGCCTGAGGGTTGTTTGTTGTTGTTGTTGTTGTTGTTGTTGTTGTTGTTGTTGTTGTTGTTGTTGTTGTTGTTGTTGTTGTTGTTGTTGTTGTTGTTGTTGTTGTTGTTGTTGTTGTTGTTGTTGTTGTTGTTGTTGTTGTTGTTGTTGTTTAGTAAGCATCAAATTTAAGGCAAATTTTATTGGAGATTAAGTTACCGATATTCGTCTCTGTAGGTTAGTTCGTAAGAAGTAACTATCTTTTTATTTATGATTAACGAGCGCTTGTGTCCTCTTCAATTAAAGTGAGTGCACTCGTGCCGCTTCTCTTGTCCCGTCGTCGAGGTGGCTACGTACTACTACTACTACTACTACTACTACTATTACTACTACTACTACTACTACTACTACTACTACTACTACTACTACTACTACTACTACTACTACTACTACTACTACATACATCACGGACGCATGACCCACGGCTTAAGAAGCTTCCTCCTATAAATAACTCCAATGCCAGCTAAAAGCGATCTTACTTGTATCTGTCTAGCCACATTATAGTAGGTCAAAACTGGCGAGTAGGCATACAGATAGAAAGTGACAGGGGAGAAGAGGGTTGGGATTTCTTGCCTGGGGCCGTATATTGCCCCACGGGCCGCATGCATGGGGCCCGTGGTACGCAGGTTGCCGACACTTGTTCTGAGTCGCAGAGTTTCATACTGCCGCGTGCATGCATCTATAGCAGTGTCTAGCTGTGCGCTGCCGACGACAATGAATCTGTATCGCTGGCACTGCTCGCTTAACCGGCTGTAAATATATCTTTGTCTACTCTTTCGAGTCGGTCTCCTTATTCTAACAAATATATACCACGCACAGGGAAAGCTGAGTGAGTTAACGTTCACGCACGTAGCATAACAAAAAGCTTAAGAAACTCCGCTTATGTGACACCCTTTAGTGAAAATGTGCAGTAAACAGTGACAGCAGCTTTTTGTTGTGATTCTTATGGTAAGCAGTGCGCTAGGCACGTGCTTGCATTGATCAGTGAACAACGCATATATGTGAGCAATATGAGCTCGAGCACGGGAATGCGTGTCAAATAGCCTCGAAGACTACATCGGCTGATTTACAGCGACCGCTGTGCGAAACAAAATGGAAAAGGCGGCGTGCTTACGCCAGCTGTTGATACCTCCCCGATAATTTTGCTGCAAAACGCAGCTTGTAGCGTGTCAGCTGCTATAGCTGCTGTTGGTGAAATCAATTCTCATCAACGCGCACAACCGCAACCAGTTGACCTAGCAGGCTATGAAGCTAAAGAAACATCGGCTGTGACGTAACCGGACGCGATACACAGGCCGTGCTTTTATTACATCTAGATGGCGTTCGCTGAGCATTTTGATGCGCATCCTTGTTTTCGAAAAGAATTTTTTATTTGTTTTCGTGTTATCATTGCTAGTGGCCGAAGGCACGAGATAAACCGCCGTTTCACAGCAACTATCATGCGGGTATGGTGATGCGGGAGTGCCGACAGTCAGCGGAAGAGCGCCCTCCTTTTTTCGGCAGCGCCATCCTCGTGTCACGTTATCTGTATCTTGAGACTCTTGGCCACGCACTCGCGCGTTCGACCTCATATTGCTCATGATAGTACGTGCACCTAACAAATAAAGCCATTCATGACTTCTTTGCACAAACACGTACACGGACACAAGGAAAAGAGGCAAACAACACGGGCGCAAACTCACAACTGGTTTATTTTGAACAACGAACTGTACTTATATCTTCACGTAGCCCACACGCCCCCCCCCCCCCATCGTTGGATCCGGGAACAAACGAGATAACCTAAAGAAAGCTTATTCAGCGCTACGTCATGATAAGAACCACAAAACAACAAAAAATTGAAGAGTTCACGCATATGCAGACGGATTGTAGCACGTGCCTTTCAAAAAGTCAAATTCTTTATCGGACATGGTGATGGAAGCTTGGCTAACACATTTTTCTCCCATGTTTCTAATATGGAATGCTTCAATCAACTCCCTGTTAATTTTTTTCTTGTGAGTTGACAGAATCTTTGTGTCTGTAAAAATTGGTACGCACCCACTAATCTTTGTTGTTTTGTGGTTCTTATCATGACGTAGCGCTGAATAAGCTTTCTTGAGGTTATCTCGTTTGTTCCTGGATCCACCGATGGGGGGGCGTGTGGGCTACGTGAAGATATAAGTACAGTTCGTTGTTCAAAATAAACCAGTTGGGAGTTTGCGCCCGTGTTGTTTGCCTCTTTTCCTTGTGTCCATGTACGTGTTTGCGCAAAGAAGTCATGAATGAGTACCAACTCGCCCAACTTTCAGTACTGTTGTTACAAATAAAGCCATGTTCTCAGACGACCTGCGCCGCTCAGCTGTGCTCACGATGGATGGATATGTGGGGCTTAACGTCCCAAAACCACCATATGATTATGAGAGACGCCGTAGTGGAGGGCTCCGGAAACTTCGACCACCTGGGGTTCTTTAACGTGCACCCAAATCTGAGCACACGGGCCTACAACATTTCTGCCTTCCTCGGAAATGCAGCCGCCACAGCCGGGATTCGATCCCGCGACCTGCGGGTCAGCAGCCGAGTACCTTAGCCAATAGACCACCGCGGCGGGGCAGCTGTGCTCACGAGGTGCGCTTACCCGAGGTGATTTGGAGGCCGTGGCTCTGTGTCTAGGAGCCTTCACGGTAGGTTTTGGGACGGCACCTCACCTAGTGTAAGTCACCTATGCTTGTAGCCTGCGTTCAATAAATGGCTGAAGTACTGGTGAGGCGCTGAAACACACGCTTGGAAGCTTACCGAAGAGTGGCGCGTAGGGCAGGTATAGCAAAAGTTCCTGTCAGTGAAGTGCTTGCTTCTCAGGGTCGATGAAGGCGTAGTTTAACTATTCACTTCCTCAGCTTAAGGTCGTAGAAAGCTTACATCTTTTTCAGGGGGGGGGGGGGCGTTATTACATAGATTCACAGAGGAGTACTTCACCACTGCGCAGCACTCGCCGCAAAGACAGGCGATCGCTGTTTTAAGAAACAAAGAGCTGTGCTGTTAAAATGAGCGGTAAGGGGAGACACCCATGGTTGCTAGAACAGCGTCGGTAGTCACCACACACAAGATAACCAATTGAACTGTTTCTTTGTCGAGTTCTACCACGACGATGGTTTCTGTACGGCGCCAGCGCCTTGAAATAGTGGTAATCCTTGAACTGACGTCATACAAGGGCGGTTCGCAGCACCGCCATCGGTCACGCACCAGGCCAATGGTGGTCTACAGTGTCTTGGCGTTGAGCCGAGCTCCCAAGTAGGGCTGCTTAAATAGCGTCTTTTCCTCTCCTCAATCTCTTCTCATAGTATCACCTAGCAGCGTTCTAATTTAATCTGGCTATGATGCACCATCCGGCTCAGCTGGCTCATGTTACTGGTATAAAACATGCCTTGTATGCTGATAACATCACCATCTGGGCCACGCAGGGTGCACTCGGAGATGTTGAGGTGAACCTGCAGCAAGCCGTTAGCATAGTCGACTGCTATGCCCGCCTGTGTGGCCTTCAGTGCTCGACATACAAATCAGAATTTGTGCACATACGCCCCCTCACCCAAGTGTACAGCCAAAATTTAACTCTCACTGGAGACAGGTCCAATCCGTGAACAAAAAGAAGTCCGGGTACTGGGCCTCTTTATCAATTAAAACAGACGGCCAGACACCACATTGCACAAACTCCGCAAGGGGGGTGACGAGGTGGGCCGCATGGTCCGCCGGGTCTCTAATAAACGCGGGGGCCTACGGTGTAGAGATGCCTTGGGGCTGGCACATGCATTTGTAACCAGTAGAATCTCATATTCTATTCCATACCTCCACCTGCGGGAAAGCCAGACGAGGATGTACTCGAAGTCCCCCTTCGCAAATATTGCAAAGCGGGCCCTCGACCTCCCCGTGAACACCTCTAATCAGTGCCTTCTAGGCCTGGGCGTGGTGAATACGTTTCGGGAGCTTCGAGAGGCCCACCTCACAAGTCAGTACACTCGACTTTCACAGACGGTAGCGGGGCGCCACCTATTAGCCCACCTACGCATACAATGAATTCGCATCACGAAAGATCGCGTTCAACTCCAATTCGAGTGGAGATGCGCCCTCCACGTTCGTCCTCTTCCAAACAATATGACAAAAGAAGACCACAATGGCCGTCGCCTGGCGCGGCCGGAAGCCCTGGCCCACTATTATGGACCAAAACCCGGCGTGTTCTACGTGGACGCATCTGGCCCACACCCTGGGGGCTGGTACACGGTCGCTGTCGTACGCGAGAACCAAACAGTTAACGGGCTCACGTTTCATGCCTGGGACATAATTCATGCGGAGGAAGTCGCCACTGCATCGGCCGCTTGTCACCTTATAGGTCACAAATCATTATCTCCGACTCTCGAGGGTCCTGTCGAAACATCGTGAATGGCCGTGTTGCATACCTGTTCTACCGCTTATTGCAACGTTCGGACTATCAGGAAATCCCTGCACCCCGTCGTATAGTCTGGGCTCCTGCTCCCATGGAATGAGGCAGCCGACACCGCCGCCCGCGCGCTCTCTCACCGGGCATTCCCACTCACTTCCCCCGATCAGGACGACCTTGAATTCAATCCGGTGTATTCGTTCCGCGAAAATGTGAACCATTACCGATTCGATCACAGCCTTTATCCATGCCCATACAAAGGCCTAAATTAAGAGGAGGAGTGGCTTTTCCTTCGACTTTTCACGAACACTATGCTGCACCCGGCAGCCCTCAAACATTTCGATCCCGCCTTTTCGGGCAGCTGCTCACACTGTGGGGAGGCGTCTTCGGACATCTACCACATGGTGTGGGCCTGCCCGTGCAACCCTGCTGTACCCCCTATACCCAATCCTACCCTGGAGGAGTGGGAGGCGACCCGGCTTGGCTGCTTTAACCATCAGGCCCAAAAGGCCTTGGTTAGACGAGCCCAGGCAGCAGCCGACGCTAATGGGGTCCCGTGCTAGGGATTCCCACCTATTCTTTGTGGGTGCCGTCCTCTTATGTGGCGTTCGCTACATACCCCCTGCTTTTTGTGTTAAATAAATGGCTTTACCACCACCACCAGCGTGGCGAGGCGACTGCGGGTGTGGTACAAAGCTCTATCATAACGTTACGCGGATTCTTCTGATGAGTATAAAAGTATATGTCAGAAAACACCACATTGGATGTTCCAGCCCTGCGTTATATGCCAAATGTATGATGTAGTTGGAAGGAGTACGTGTCATCATTGTATACGCGTTCAGAGCTTTCTCTTGCATTTCTTGCTTGCGCGTTCAGACGGTGAGGTAACTTTCTGGCAGAGATTCCTAAGCATGCCCTGCACCGTTTCCTTCAGGTTCGTTCTTCAAGAGGACACTACAGCCGAAGGAATAGTGTCCAAAGTTTTCATTCCGTCCGTCAGTCGAGAAGACTCTGGGGTGTTCGCCTGCGAAGCTACCAACTCTTACGGAAAGAAGGACCGCACGATTCAGCTCATTGTTCAAGGTGAACTATCCGCACGTGTTTGCCACCGTGTTCTCAATTAAGCAAGTCATCTTTATATTCTTATTTTATAATCCTCTAAGACACGACTGGGTTCACATGCGTTCCGTTGCGTACTGTTACGTAAGGTGGCACTGGCACTCCGTCCGAGCACAGGGGTCACTGAAGGTATATCCAGTGCCAGGTAACATAACTTAAACAAAAAATCAATCATGCGTTTTAGCTGAAAGCTCCTCTATTGCATTGTTATAGTGTATTTCTTTGTTTGGCTATAGTGTACTTCCCGGTTGATGAAACATTTGTCCCCGTTGTTTTTAGTTAATAAAGCAGATAAGCAATTAAATGAAAATCTTACTTGCAACTCTTCCTTTTAACTGCATCTCTTTCTTGTCAACCAACAGGTGCGCCAGAAATCCCCAGAGACGTTCACATTGACCAAGTAACGAGCCGATCGGTGACTCTGTACTGGACACAGCCACACACGGGCAACAGCCCCATCTTAGGGTACACAATCCTCTACGTGCCTGAAGCCGGTACGTGGCTCAATTGAGCAATTCGAAGTCTGCTAGCAGTCATCTTCAGATGTTTCTTGTGTACAGTTTTAGTCACAATGTTGTACATTTTCATATGCGTTGCTAATCGAGTCTCAAAATTTCGTCCCTAGTTTTTGCAAAGGAAGCATTGCGCTAGATTTATTATACGTAGTACAACAGGGACTCTCCTTCTAATGAATTAATGTTGTCAGCCTGAAAACTACTGTTTAAGCTTAGTTGTTGAGCTTCGACTAGCTTATTTTATCTAAAGCATGTGGATAACGTAATTCTCATTCGTACAAATAGTCATGCTTCATGAAGACGGGCTTTATTTATTGAATGAATTTAGACACAGCAATAGTGTTACATGGTGGACTGGAGCAACTGATTTAAATGTTTCAAATGTTTCAATCCCTGCAGCAAACATACGTAACAAGTGTTTGACGGCGCCGTCTTAATTTGGTTAGTATTATTATGCATACATACGTCGATGAAGCGCCAAAATATGAGCGTACCTCAGTCTGCACATTTAGCCATACAATAAAACGCCGACGCTTTGAGAAGTACTCAAACGTGCGAATAGCTCTGTGCTGCACGACACACACGTCACGCCAACAGCGTCGAACGAATAGTGTACAGTCAATCTACCGCGTGTCAAACAAATTTCTCGAGGCGGTCCGATCTGGAGGTTGCTCCTGCTTCATTGACAAAATGGTAACAGTTGACCACAAGAAGAATACATACCAAAGAAAAATATTTACATCAAAAAAAAAGAATTCAATGAGGAGGGTCTCGTATGAATTATTCAGCCAGTTTTAACATAATGGGAACAGTATGTACATCTTTCCATAGCAACTAAAAGTATGCTTGTCCAAACATCTCGGACGCCTGATTGACTAGCAAGATGCTTCATAAAATACTCATCAAATACGCACAAAGGAGAATAGCAAATTATACTCGTCTATCAAGAGTATGTAGAAAGAGCTAAGAAAGCCCCATAATGTCATTTCACTATCGTATAACGTCACGAAGTCAATCAAAAATGTGATAACAGCAGGGGCTTCGTAAAAATTATTGTAGCATATTTAACCATGCAATAAAGCATAGCTTTCCTACCTTCACATAACTTCACTTTTGTAGCATTAGGATAGGGCCCAGAAATGAGCAGTCATACATTCAGCGAGTGTCGCCTACAATAGTACCGTTGAGTAGCTAACAAGAAACGAAGGCCCGTTTTTACGTTGACTCTTTCTGTTTGCTCGTTGTTCACGAAGCGAGTTGCCCTTCTCTGTTCTTTGCAGATAAGGTGACGTCAGCGCCCATGAGCATGCGAACTGGCACACCCAGCAACCGCGCTACGCTAACTGGCCTCATTCCCGGGACGTCCTACATCCTTCGAATTGTGGCTGAGAACGCCGTCGGCAAGTCTGGTCCGAGCGAGGAAGTGCGGGTGTCCACCGACGAAGAAGGTATCACAACTCAACTTTGCGCCTTTATGTGCATACGGTGAGGTATCAATCAGCAGTTGTACATCATTACCCGCTGGCTTATTTGAGGGCACCACTGCATGCTCTGGTGGTGACGCAAATGTTCCCGTTGCTTCAAGAGACAGTGTGCTCACGAATTCGAGAATATGATGAAGGCTCGCTTGGTTGAAGATGATCACTTGAAGAGTTTAACTAATACACTTATACCTGTAGTAAAATTGTACCGTGAACACAGGTCTTTCAGCCGCTTCATTTGCTTACTTTACCACTGACATGGCTTTTTTACTCAGAACTCATTAAGGGATGAGAAAATCACTGAGTCTGTTTGCTTTCAGCCCCTTCTGGTTCTCCATACGAAGTCAGGGTCACGGCAACAAGCTCCAAAACCATTCACGTGCGGTGGAAGGTGAGAATACACAGAAAATCGCTTGCTCTCTCTGACAGTTTTCTCGTCTCTTTCCATTCTCTCTCTTCTCTCTTTCTCATCTTTATACTGCCCTTTCCTATTTCTCCCTGCCTCATTTCTTGTTCCACTTCCTCCTTTTTTCTGTGTCCGATCATTACATCTTCCTTAAGTTGCTTGCGTTGCTTAAGCTACGAGAAGTGGTCGAAGGGGCGATTTCACAAGTGTCATCGTTTCGACAAGAAGACTCGTCTTCATCCCATGATGAAGACACCTTGTCGACACGTCGATTCTACCAACGTTCCTTATTCGACGACTTCTATTCACTTTTTGCCTCCGCTTTACCCTGAACTTCTGCATTTTTGCACTGTGTATATTGTATGAGAGCCTGTCGATATTCCATAAAATTGCTTTCAATTTCTTACCCGCTGCTATTGTTAGATCATGTCCTAAAGAAATTGAACTGAACACATTGAGTTGACTAAATAGATCAATTGTGTAGTTGCGCCCTTTAGTCACGGCAGTTGGGCCACTTTCTAAACATTTGTCAAACAACTTGTCTCAGTTAATTGGTAGGGTCTTGCTTTGTTAATTAATTGTGGTTTTTTCATAAGTGCCAAATCTTGCCTAATTAATTGGCATTGTCTTGCTTCATTAGCAGTCAGAAAGTTCGTTCAAAACCACGCATCATCTAGGACACACAATAATGACAGTTTCTTTTCACCCCACTGCTTTCAGCCGCCGCTGCAAGCGACCTACCACGGACAGCTGAAGGGGTTCCACGTGGGCTACAGGCCGATAAATACTAGAGAAACGTTTCAATTTCAAACACTCAAGCTGGACGACAGCGAACATGGTGTGGGCCAGGAGAAGAAGGAGCAAGAGTACGAGATTCGCGGTCTTCGGAGGCACACCCAGTACGCCGTGGTGGTGCAGGCCTTCAACAACAAAGGGGCGGGCCCGTTGTCTGAGGAGGCCACAGTTCAGACACTCGAATTTGGTGAGCAAACACGTTTTTAGACGCAGGCTGGATGGGGTGCGCTTGGTATGGTTCGAGCTATCTGAATGTGTCCATAAAGCGCGTATGCTGTCGGTCTTTTCACAAAACATGTGTTGATGTGTCAAGTGGAGATGCCACCACTGTTTGAATAACTCGCCTGTGAATCACACACTATAGCGCATGAGCCTCGCAGCGAGGTTTCATTTAGCTAAGGCTCTTTATATTTCTACATATATAGATGGCTGTTACAATATTATACCACCGCTTGAGCTGATGTTCTGGTTATTTAGGTTTAAGCTTTTTTTTTTAGTGAGTGGCTCTCTCTGCTTCTGTAGTGCTTCGAGCCAAAACAATTCAGTCAAGTCTTCGTGCCTCACCAGCACAAGACAGCGCTGACTGCTCCCGGCGAACCGTACGGCACCTTGGCTCAGATATCAGTCATACACTGGTGACGAGGCGAAAGCAATAGATATGAAGCTGGCTGCTTCCCACTATTTTCGATAAGTATACATGAATCTTCAGAGAACATATTTACGAATGGTTCGTGTTTACGGTGTAGGTCAATCGTATCTCGAATGCAGACGTTCTTAGGAAACCTCGCTAAAAAACCAGGCCTCGAAATCCTTTGAACGACATTGAGAAAAAGGACAGGCAGTGAAAATCATCGCGAAACACATGAACAGACAAAAAATCTAGTGGGAGTATATAATTAATTAATAAATACAAAACTTGGGTTATCTGTTCACTGTGGTAAATAACTTTACCACTTCTTTTTGCAATGCTTATTATACCTCATTTTAAAGAAGGTATCGTCTGTTGTGCCATCACAGTGTGACCCTGTTGGGAGTCTTTTACTTCGCGCTATCACCATATTCACTGGGCTAGTCACTATGTATTTGTAAATCAACAGCACACTTCCTGAGGTAGTATTGGCCTTCACGTAAAAAAATAATAATGAACACAGAAATTTTTGTTTCATTCCTATGCATCGGTAATTTCGTTGTGTACGTAGTCGTCACTCTCCTTTTTTTTTAGATCAATGGTGCTATAATCTCGACTCGTAAAGGAACCCCTGTATGCTGCAACCTATGTAAAATAGAAACATTTTCCCCTTTTTTTTTTTGGTACCTTTCAATTATTCACATATTCATCAGACAACATTATATTTCTCACGAGAATCAAATCACGATTGCACAAAGAGTAGAAATGTTCGTATGCAGAGGGTTCGCACAATATTCACATTTTCACTTTCAAACTGCTTCGTCGTTGTCGTTATGGTGCAAAAATTTACATCTCATCAGTTCCTGTCTGTGTCCACAGATCCCCCACCGGCACCGCAGCTGTTCGTCACTTCGAAGTCGTCCTCCACGCTCGAGCTGCAATGGAAATTCACCGAGGCTACGGAAACACCTATTACAGGTTGGCACCACCACATTATTAAACTTCTATTCACGCTTATTTCAATGGGAAAAAGATATTTTTTAGCTTGCCTGGTTTATGCTACTTCTCATTCCATTTACTGTGGGGCCCTGCTTGTACTCTGTACAGCTTTCCCTTCTTCTATTCACCTCCTTTTTTTTCTTTGATGCTCACGCTGTGGGAATACAACTATTTTACAGCTACTACACACGAAGCGTCACTGCTGTGTCCGTGTCTCCGCCACACCTATTGTTTAGCTCATTCTGTAAGCTACAGACATGGACGGTCACACAGACGGACGCATGGACGGATGGAAGCAAGAACGAATGGATGGACGAATGCTTCGCCCCACTCTCCATCATTGACTCCGTGGATACGCTGCCAATTTTTTTTTTTCCTGCAGACAGCGTCGAGACCTTCAGATCAAGCTTACATGCAGTTACCTTCATGTAGAAGTTGCTACCATCAATCATGTAGTATCACGATACCTTCAAGATGTTGACTATCAAACGTTCCTATTGCCAGCTCCGGCTCCTGTGCTCGTCTTTTCCTGAGACTTGGGCGGCTCCGGTCCGGACTCGTTGCCCCAAAGTCACCACAGTGGTGGCAGCGGTGGGAAGCTGTGACACCCGTTTCGCAACAATGGCGAAATGCCTCTGGCACGTGGTGTAACGCCTCTTTAGCTTTCGCACAACCCGAATAAAAACAGAAGGTTGGCTGTTCGTTCGCAATACTGCTATTTACAGTGACCTTGTACGTACTTCGGCGGCGACGATGTTTAGCGGAAGTACGCCAAAATATTCATAGAGGCGCCTATCTTTCACTGCAGAAAATACGCCCTATTGTCTGGAATCACCTCGATGAGCAGCTGGAAACACGCGGCGAAGAAGCTTTCCCTCGACGATGGTACACACGTTTCTTCAGAGTAAGGAATAAACAGCTGCAGTTTTCAGTTGTTCCGTACTAACGAAGCACCCACTCTAGTACATATACATGCGTGACATTCTTTGTAGCTTGAACAATTCTATCCATTTGCGACCCCCTGCCTGACCTTTCATTTGGTATCACGAAAAGTGAATTGACAATGAAGGTAAATGACACGTCCAAACCTGATAACCATAATATGCATTTGATGTAAAACATGACTACATGTTACGCTCATAGCGTTCTCGTGGCCGTTTCACCAGTTCCACATATACCGAATTTGGTATTATGTGACGTGAATGGACAATGACTGTAAATGACACGTCCAAATATGATAATCATGATATGGATTTCATGCAAAACATGACTACGTGCAACGCTCATAGCACCTATCATCCTTCCTCATTCGTGCTTCGCATATCATCGATTCCTACTGTACGCGGGATCTGCCGTTCTTTTTTTCTTTTTTTTTTTGTGAGGGGAGCGGGCACACCCGCGCATGCGCCCGCGGCGACGAGAACAGCGGCAACGCCTGCACGTGGAGTCAAGGCCCGCCTGCCTGCCTCGCACTCTCTCGCCTGGTGCGCCATGAGCACCACCGCCGCCGCTTCGCGCTTCGTCGGTGGCGGGGCTGCCGTGGAAGATGCATGCTCGTACCAAAACCCCAAAATGCGGAGCAAAATTCCTAGATCGCCGTGGCGAAAATTTGTTATATCAAGGTTGTCTCCCGCTGTTGCTTCGTTACATAGAGGTCGCAAATACATGTGGTTCTATTGAGCAACGGCGGGAAATAGAAGCACTTCGTTATATCGAGGAATCAGTTATATGGAGGTTCGTTATAAGCAGGTTTAACTGTATTAATTGTAGTTCATCTGATACGGGGCCTTATCAGTGGCTAACCTGGTGCAATACACATGCCTTAACTATATCATCGCACGTAACGCCAAGCGTACATGGAGGTTGTTGCTCATCACCACCCTCATATTCCTTCAACAACGGCTTGATAGACTCTGGCCACGGCACAGAAAGACCAAAGATGCACTTTTTTTTTCAAGGAATCGTGAGACATACATGCGTAGTTCTGACAATCTTAGAAAAAAAGATGTATTTGCTGTTTTACGTGTAAATGTTGTTATTGCCTACACTGACTCATCTTTTACAGCGACGCTGTGTGTGGCTATCGGTGAGACAATTTGGCCGCGCGTGAGTGCGCAGCAACTCTATAACAAATGCTGCAATGAATCTGTCCCCAAGAAACTGCAATGAATGCGCGGCTTCGAAGGGCCTCCGGGATTGCGCTAGTTTTTCTTCAGAATTTGTCTTCAACTGGAGATGAGACCTGTCGCAGCATGAGTCACCCCTTATAAAACCCGGTGTTTCTAATATCCTTTAGGCTAATATCAACATCAGCAAAGTTTCAAGCACGCATCTCTAAAGTGTGGGGATAGCGTAATCATAAGATACAAGATAAGATACTTATAATTAATCCCTTCCCCCAGTGCAGGGTAGTGAACGGAACGTGCGAATGGTTAAACCTCCGTCCCTGCCTGAGCGGAAAGCAGAGGCTCTCTTGTGCAAGTAACTTTCAAGTTGGTTCCTCATATATCTGTGCTACACTGACGCTCGTTTGAGTGATCGTTCATCGTGGTGGTAACAGGGGTTATGGTGCTTAGCTGCTGACCCGAAAGCCACGGTTCTGTTTCTGCCTTGGTGGTCACATTTCGGCAAAAGCATAATGCGAGAGGCCCGTGTACTGTGCAATGTCGGTGCCCGTTAGGAACACCAGATTGTCGAAATTTATAGAGCTCATCACTACGACGCGCCTCATAATCACATCATGATTTCGGCACGCAAACTCCAAGCATATTTTCTGTTCTGTACTTCATAATTCTTGGCATTTGTTATCACGAAAGTGCACACGTGAAATTGTGGTAATCAAGTCTTATCATTAAGGCTAAAGTCACTCCACAGGTACTGCACGTTCACCAGGAGTGATTAAGCGCGATGTGAAAAGGGTCCCTAATCGTGGCTCAATTTCTCCATTGTATGATTCTGTGCATCACGAAGGCTGACAGTCGCGTCTTATGCGCGTCATGCGTTCCAGGGTACGTGGTGCATTACAAGAGCGAATACGGAGAGTGGCAAGAGACGCAAGTCAACTCAAAGTTGAACAAACACCTTCTGACGAACCTCGTTTGCGGCCACCACTACCAGATTACCGTCACCGCCTTCAACTCTGCAGGGAGAGGAGCACCCAGTGATACTGTCAGCGCCGAGACGACAGGAAGAGGTGAGACGCCTAGCGACATAATTATTCTATTGCAACCAATGTTCACGAAACTTATTTTTCTATGATGAGGGCTTCATGAATGCACGGCTCTTGGGCACTGGCCAGTCGTGGGATAACAAAGCGGAAGATGCTGAGAAGTCCCATCGGCAACTTGCCAATGTGGCAAATCTTGCGTGAATAATTTGGTTTCTCTTTTACTCGAACCTACTGTCACTTCAACCGTGTGAACAAGTTGAACGTTATGAGCGAACGAATGAATGAGTAATACTCCGATCATCTACTGCAGCACACCAAGCAAGAAAAAAATGCAAAGTTAAAGCAGGGTTGTGTAAAAATACAGTTTTTAAAGGGATCAAAAAGCACTTTTTGGAGTAGTCATTGAATGACCTCGGTATCAAAGTTTATCTCACTAATCGATTTTCACCAAGATTTCTCGAACCCATTGAGACCAAGCGGACTGACCAGGGTTTGTCACGTGCTTCAAATACTTTTTCCCTTCCCTTGTCCCGACGAGCACATTGGAAGTTAAGGAGGGATGAATGGCGCGGAGAAAAGAAGTTACGTGAGCGAGCGTGATGAAACGCGATCGCTTTCTCGCGTTGGGATTCCTGTGCGCCAGTCTGGCTCACTCTTTAATATTGTGGCTCACTCTTTAGCGCTGGCAACCCGCGGAAAGAAGTGCATCTAATCCAAACGTCAATCTTGTTACATGCCTGCTATTCACCAATAGTGTATACTATCTGCTGTTCGACGTCAAACAGCTGATGCTATAGCAGCTCCTAAGAGAGAGCGCAGAATCGTCAGTATAAAAGGAGAGCGCCTGAGAAAATGGTAACTTCGCGCTCCGCTTGTAGGTTTTCCTTGTCGCGCATGACTGCAAGGTTTGTCTCAGATGTTCATATATTAGTGTCTGTCATAGGCGTGCGCATGGGGGAGGGGCCGTGGGCGCCCCCCCCCCCTAGTCACATATGAGGGAGGGGGCAGGCATGCTTCGACTTAATAGTGAGGGGTGAAATGGACCTTCGCTTTGTTCCCCTCTCCTGAAGGGGAACCTTGTGCCCGCCTATGAAGGGTGCGATGTAATACATCGCTGCGTTACAACGGGCACGAACATAATACGCCTATGTTACTTTCATGTTTCTAACGCAATGCAAGCTGAGTCTTTTACTCATATCTAATAAGTGAAGTGACGTGTTTGTTTGCGGTTTCAAAAAAAAGTGTCATCATTTTAGCTTGACAACACCATTCTTTGCTTCCTATAGAGATACGCATATCATACCCGTGTTTATATATGTGTTGGCTTCGTGAACCACACGCCCGTTCTCTACTAGACTTCATACATGAAGAAAATTTATATGTGTATTTTTGAAAATTATTATGCCTAGGGGCAGACTTTCAAAATAAAAAATTAGTTATTATAATAAGTTTTTATATCATGTTTGTGTCCGTGAGAACTGTACCTCTCTCCTTTCTCCTTGTTCTCTTCTCTTTCTTTTTTTTTGCACTTTGTTTCTACCGCGAAACAAACAATCCTGAAAACTGCAAGAATTAGACAAACGAACCAACATAAACTAATAATAGTCAAGGAATTAGTGCTGCCTCTCAACCATAACCTTTTGTTTTTCATCTTCCTACTCGGTCCTCAGGGCCCATCCCCCCTCAGGACAAGATGCAGAACGTCGTCACCGCCAATTCAACGTGCATCTCCGTGAACCTGGATGGTTGGAGCGACGGCGGCTGTCCCATCACCTCGTTTGTACTGCAGTACAAGCCTCACATGCAGCAGGACTGGATCCTTCTCTCCAACAACATACAGATGGCCCAGTCTCCCGTCACCTTGACCGACCTGGCACCGGGCACGTGGTACGACATCATGGTGTCCGCCTACAACGATGCCGACGCCAACGAAGTCGAGTACCGCGTCGCCACGCTCACACTCAGCGGAGGTGAGTGACCACTCGATCACCAGGCGATGCACATGCAAACGCCTCGCTTATAAACAAAACGCGGGCGTCATACCACCCTAACACAGTGATCTCTCACTTGAGAGAACCTCAAGGCGCCCAAGGAAACAGTTCTCCTAATTTCAAGTTAACTAAATTGAATATTCACTAGAATATGGAACTGCGTTGTAGACTGCAGATATCGAGTCAAAAGGGAAATGAAATTTATTTTGAAAAAGAGTCTGCCATTTTCGTTATGACAGGTGCACTTAAAGCACAAGACAAGACAAAGTTGTCCAAAGAGTCTATGTTTTCTGTGCACTGCCTGTGCCGCAGCCCATAGCAGTATAACGAATTCTTGCGACTTTCTGATATATCCTACAGCCTTGGCTTAAGATACCGATATATAATGTGCCTCAGCCATTACAACTTGTTCATCACACTCTTCTTCTTCTGGTTCCGGACGAACAGGGAAATCAGTTTTCAAGTCTAATAGTTCTCAGTAGCTACTGCACATGCGGCTTGGTTTCGTCTCCTGCACGGCCGATTTGCCTGTGTGACGCTTAATGCACAAGCGATGGTGCACTGCAACCGACAGATGGGCTTTCGGGGGGTGGCACGCATCGACTATGCCAGGGCTGAAGAGCGCAAAACTGCATTGAGGTAATCTCAAAAAGAAGCCCCGGTCCACACACCAAGTTTGTTCAAACTGAAATATTCACTATATAGAAATTCATTTTACTGAAGGATTTTTACATAGAATGCACATAAAAACCACAAGGCATTCGAAAAGTTCGTTATTCTGAAATAGTCTTTAAACTGACGTTTGTGCAATTGAGAGTTACTGAAATACGCGTTTTAAGCAATAAAAATAGGATTGATTGATTTGATATGTGGAGTTTAACATCCCAAAACCACTATATGATTATGAGAGACGCCGTTGTGGAGGGCTCCGGAAATTTTGACCACCTGGGGTTCTTTAACGTGCACTCAAATCTGAGCACACGGGCCTACAACATTTCCGCCTCCATCGGAAATGCAGCCGCCGCAGCCGGGAGTCGATCCCGCGACCTGCGGGTCAGCAGCCGAGTACCTTGGCCACTAGACTGCCGCGGCGGGGCAATACAAATAGGAAGACTGTTTAAACAAGACAGTGTTTTTGTGTGTTTGTCGTGTTTTTTTAGTTCAATGCTATGTTCAAAATGCGTGTAAATGCCCAGGGACTCTTGTGTCAACCTTGGTGAACTCCTCTGTAGAGCGTGACCGTCTCAAGTGTGTAAACATTTATTGCGCGTGAACCCTGCTGTTGCGCAGGCAATTATTGGCTCGCGCAGCAATATTGTCCCTTTTGTAGCACTGGTATGACTCGGTATGTGGATGCCCACTGACATATAAATAATGAAGTACTGGGATTAGATTTGTGAATGTTTATTCATGAGTAAATTTTGTACTGTTTTATAATCATTCACCACATTACGTATAATATTATTATGTGAAGGAACAGAAGTTGCCGGATCCACACCTTTATGCCTATACCTTTCATTAATCACACTTAACTAAAAAATAGATGGTAGTTAACAGGAAGCCGTTAACAAAACTCAATCAAGAGACGTACTTAGAGACAGCTAACCGTTGACAAAAACACCACATTACACCCGATTTCATGTTAAGATAAAGTTCGCTGAACAACATAAAAGCTCTTTGAAATTCATGCATAATTTTTGTGGCAACAACTTCCTGTACGTTTCAACAAAAAATTTTTCATTAAAACTTTGACGAGAACACCTTCATGATCTACGAAAAATGCCCCATAGTTGCATTTTTTCTAGCTTATCACAAATAGAATGAACTAAACAAGGGCAGGCCTACTGAGAAAGTCAAACAAAAATAGAACGCACCAGTCCTTTCGCCATTTTATGACGTAGCGAAAATCACACGTGTGCCATATATGAATCATATTGGCGCTTATTTCCTGAATGCTCAAAAACAATCGCCGGAAATCGTCACCGTGTATGTGTCTCTCTCGTAACCTCAGCCTTTCGCAGTGTGGTCATTTTACCGTGATTTACCGAGTCCTCCAAGTCTGAGACCTTGTTAGCTATGCTATAATAGCGTAGAAAGCGGCGTCTTGAGCTTAAAAAGAAGCAAGTTTTCCTGATGCTAATACCTATTCCCCCGAAAAATTCAGTCTTGCGCGCTATGACGTTGAGTGCATTGCGTAAATAGACACAGTAAAATTTCTGCCACTCGTGGAAGGAAAGAGATAATGAGATTCTTGTGATAGGGCAAAAGTGGGTAAGCGAAAATTGCATAGTCTACATCTGTCTCTCGTCGGTGAGGACATCCCAACCGCTATGCACGGGAAGAGAGATGGGAATAAAGAAAGATGCTTGGTGAAATTAAGACGGCCACATCGCTTCATTTCCATTCGTGGTCCATTGCAGCAACAGTGGCGCCCCTGGCTGCTCAGTCCCAGGAGAGCGGTGGGTCCCTGTTTCGCGACCCAGCCGTGCTGGTGCCCGTGGCGTGCGCCGTGGTCGTGGTGCTCGTCATCTGCCTCGTCGTGGGCGTCGTGATCGTGCTGCGCAGGCGCGAGAACGTCTACGACACGTGCCACACGCAGCACATATGTGAGTAGTCCGACAGCAATGATAAAAGTAACATGAACGGGATAGACATGACGCAAAAATGTCCTGTCTGGTTTCTATCCCTGATTCCCCGATAGCCTCCAGCAGTTTTACTGGTCATGCCCACGGCACTTGTCCGTAACGCGATCAATAGAAAATCCTGAGAACACCCCTTAATAATATGGCAAGCACAGACTGCTTATTCACGATCTCGTAGAACAAATTAGGAAAAACGATTTTTATATTACATTGAAGATCACGCTAGCATCGGCCGACTTACAATACCGAAAAACACGCTTCTTCAAAGTAATGTGTATGCAAAAACTCTTGTACCACAAGAAAAAAAAACAGTTTCAGATGTAAAGCAGCTTACGGCCGGGACTTGTCCCATGTCTGTCGTCGTAGCGACGCTAGTACTCTGAGCGTCTACTAGATGACTGAATGAGTGGTAGAGCGCTCGCTTCACTCCAAAGCGTGCTGTGGTATGTGGGGAGACTGCTAGCCGCGTTGACCTGCTCCGTATAATAAAAGCGAATACTTCTCTCGCTCACACACATGGCGTATAGTAGTACATGAAGACATGAGAATGAGTGCTGCCGAGACGAGGGCTCAATTGCAAAGGGGCTGATTGCGCAACCATGAACGTCTGCGGTGATGAATAAAGAGCACGTCTTCACAGAACTTTAGGTCAAACTATATGGCTGCAGCACATACTATTCAGGGTTTTCTTTACGGGGAGTTGTGTGGGATTTTTATTTTTTCAGAAAGACCGCAAAGGGCCCTCGTTCAGAAAATAAATACAATACGGTTGCCAGCCTACTGTTCTGTCAATCTGTAACTGCCACTGGCAATAAATGAGGGAGAGTAAAAGACATAAGAAATTAAAGCGGGAGGGGGGGGGGAAGGAGCTGGAAGACCTTTTCGATAAAAAAATCCGAGTAGCCACCCTACCAAGCCATGACCAAGTGCAAGGTCGCGTTAAACTAATTAATTTCTAGTTAGAAGAAAACGGTGAGTGGGTAATGCTAGAGACACATTCTCTAACCACTTGATCACTGCTGCTATCAACAGCGCCACCCATGGACCAGTTTGTCCTGCTATCTCTCGTCCTCATCATCATCCTCATTCATCATCGCTTGCACTCCCTCTCTTGTGTGTTATCACGCGATTCTTCTTCTGACACTGGTTAGAAGAGCGGAACGGCTACGCACTAGTCCGCAGTTGTCAGCCCACCGGGTGTTGCAAGCAGGTCCATTCTCGTCTCGCGGCACGTTCAGCCAGCTTGCTCAAGGCATAAGCCCAAGATACCCTAGCTGTGGGGCAGATAATTGCACACTCGCTCACATGCTCTGGCAGTATCCAGCGTTACGTGGAGCAAAAGTTCAGTACAGAGCAGGACTGGGAGAGGGCCCTTGAAAGTTTCGACCTCTCACTCTAGCTCTTCCGTCCAGGAGGCCTGCGAACTCGCTGAGGGTCTTGGTCTTCTAGTACCGGCATGGGTGCGGCCAGCAACTGTGGTGGACTCTCTTCAGGGGGTGTTTATTTGGGTTTTTCTATGACCACAAAAATTTATTTCCCCTCACTTAAAAGCTTGGAGGATGCTTGAGCTTCAACCTTCAATCGCCTTCAGCCGCGCTGCAAAGAAAGGAACATTCGTGTGCATTGCATATTGGCCGTTTTATACTATCATGTAGCTTGCCTATACGGCAAGTACAGCTGCGAAGGGCAAACTACGCCATAATTCTTCCTTTTGCCAATTTGCGAAGTACCTGCTACGTGTCCGTAAGGCGCTATATGCACCTGCGCAGCTTTGCACTTTGTAATTGGTGCGCAGCTTTAGACTACCCACCAGGAGCGCAATTCACGTGTTTTGATGCCTGGTGCGCTGCTACGGTTTTTCCACGCAAGATTTTGAGAAGACTCCTCCCACTGCAAAAAATTCTTATCGTTATTTTTTTATGAAGCAGCTTACAGAACTGCTGGGGCCTTGTTGTAAAACAAATGCTTGCCGTGCAGAAGGTTTGGGTTCAATTATCACTCGAAACAACGATTTATTTATTTATTTATTCATTTATTTTCGCTCACAGGCAATGCCAATTTTGCGCTCATTGCCAGCGATGCCAACGTCGACACCATAATTTCTGCGAAACGAGCTTTTTAACGATATTACGTTAAAACGAAGGACAAGGCGGGACGGCGAAGGATGTCAATGAGCTAGCGTTTGTTTGTCCTTTTCTTGTCCCTCGCTTCCAGTTCCACTTCTCTAACCAGCTGTAGCTATAGGAACCAATTAGGTCCATTCAATATCGTTTAGACATTTTTCTGGCATATTTTAAGCTTCGTCGAACGAAACTGTAAAAGAATAAAGAATGCGGTCGTGACGTGGTTTTAATACACCTGTAATCGCTTGCCCCTCTACCTTGCAGATTCGAGCGAGTCGGTGCGCAAGACTGATAGCATGTCCATGTCGGCCTACACCAAGGACAAGCAGCACTTCTGCGACTCGTCCGGCGACGAAGGCGCCACGCAACGCGAGCCCCTGTACTATCCGTCGCCGTACGCTACCACGCAGGTCTCGGCCGCAGCGTCGTCGGCGTTGGTCGCCGAAGAGATGTCGTCCTGCACGTCGCCCGGACGTCGGCTGGCGTCAGGCGGCGACTTCGGCGGCGGTGGTGGCACGTTGCAGCGGACGCGCTACAGCGGCAACCGAACACACCTTTACGATGTTCCACTCAGGCCCAAACAGGTACCCGAACTGCTCTGCACCAGGACGTAACCGAAAGACAATAGCCGTGGGTGTGCTACTGGTGTGTCTGCGCGCGAGCCCTGACTCGAGAGGTTGCGTTTTTTTTATTTTTATTGATGTTGAAACATGGCGTTGTTGCACGGATATTTGTATGTGTGTGGGAGGGAGGAGGGGGGGGCTCTTTTGTACGATAAAAGTTGTGCAAGGTTAGAGATCGTGTACAGTGGTTGAAAGATAGGGCGCATTTGTCATGAGCGCTAATTAAATGAATTTTTAACTCTTATTTTTTTAATTTTCTTCTCGTGTGCTGGCGAAAATGTGAGACCAAGTTTTCCGACATGTTTATTGAGATAACCGAGTGTTGTAAAGTGTGCACGACACGGCGAGGTTGTCTGTCTTTTCATCCGCCTTATCTGTTAAACTAGTACACGAGGCGACGCGTACATGCTGCTTATACGCGCCTAATGCTAATTATACTTAAGCTTCAGGTCACATTAACTAACTTGTCATCAGAGTGTGCAGTATGCGAGATAAGAAATAACACCCGCTGTCTATTCTAAACTTATAGAGAGAGGATGACGATAGTTATAGCGCGAGAACAAAACGACGACACAGAGACAAGAAGGACACGAAAGACTTGTTTCTGTGTCGTCGTTTTGTTCTCGCGCTATAACTATCGTCATGCCATACCAACTAGCCCAAGCTGCCGCACTTCTAAGTTATAGAGAGAGCTCGGGCAAGGAAGCTTGCCAGTCAGGTTTCACACCAACTGTTGAATAATATATGCATTTACGGTTTTTTTTTTTTTTAGAACTGCGTGGTGCCCGTGGTGTTGTTCATGCGAGCGTTTTCAAGACCAGTTTATTGAATAGTACGATTCACGTGGCAAAACACTTGACAGTCTTCAATATATAGAGCAACATACATGGTCATTCACCTACTTACAGTTAAATATTTTGTCGAGCCGTTCATTTGAACAGGAGGAAAACAGGTGTGATATAGACCTTTTCACAAGAGGCAATAAACGCCGCCATACTGGGCTGCCCGTGGTAGTGCAGAGGCTGACGTCACAGCCTCGGTGGTGCATTTATGGGGAGTCACACCCATTTAGCGTAACCCAGAGGGAAATATGGCGGCGCCCGGGTAGC
Organism: Rhipicephalus microplus; assembly: GCF_043290135.1. NCBI lineage: Eukaryota > Metazoa > Arthropoda > Arachnida > Ixodida > Ixodidae > Rhipicephalus > Rhipicephalus microplus. The sequence continues at coordinate 218,217,550 of NC_134701.1, read as the reverse complement.
CATCTGTGAAGAGGTCTGTAGGGACGTCGCCCACTTATATTGCGGTATGTAATATTCTGAATCTCCCGCTTTTTTTATGTCGGTGCAAAACAGATTGGTAATGCTGTGTGAGCCTGCAAAAGTCATTGTCACTACATTGAAATATTGCCATACAGCTGTCCCACAGCAGAGTTGTGGGAGCACCTCATTGGGCACCATGTTTTCTTTGGTCCATGAGAGAAATCTCGAAAAAGAGCCTTAATCGACTCAATAGTGTAGTTTTACAAAACTCTATTGGTTATTGAAGTACGTGTTGCTAGTACAGGGACAGTTACAACTTTTTCCCAGTAAACCAATCATGTGGGAGGGTCACGTGATCAGCCTAATCTAATGACACAGTGCTTGCTTCTTTCCATGCGGGGACTGCATTTTTCGAGTGGTAGGCTAGCAAATAAGGAACTGCTTTCAATACTACACAAAAATGGTTATCAGGAAAGAAAAAAAGAAAAGCGCTGACAAACTCGCAACATGGCATACTTTCTTATGTTTCCTAAATTTGAGCAAGGAATAGTATTTAGAAGTGATGAAACTGCCACTTCCGTTAAATGTTTTCTTGCTCGTTTAATGTTGGAACAGATGGTATGAAATAGGAATAAATATATACCGGTTCCTGAGTTTTCTATTTACCCGTTATAAGGGCAAGAACACGGTGGCCCACAAGCAAATCCTCTTAGCTTCTCCCCCTGTGCTCAGTCAAGTTAACTTTCAGATGCGTAACCTGTTCTAGTGTATGTTTAGATCAATTTATGAACACAAGATTCACATCCTATGTTTATATGTACATTTATTCAAATAACTCTGGTAGAGGTGTTTTGAAGATGCACATTTTGCATTCATTGTACATTGCATTGGGCGCTGAGCAATGTCCAGGTGAGTGTTGGATACTACGGCGTTCATTGTTTATGAATTTTTACATAAGCGATGTCTCTCTAATGCACAGATATTCCTACTGTAGACGATGGTGAAGTTGAGTATATTATTAGTGCCGGAAACTTTTTGAATGCAAAAAGCAGCAGTAAGAGGTGAATTCACCTTAAGGGAAATCATTTTAGTGGGGCTGTATTACAGCATCCAAAGAAATTTTATTATTTGAAAAGCTTGTAAGGAACCAAATAACAAACTGAGTTTTGGTAAAAAGAAATAAGGTGAAAGAGGCTACCGATGCAACCGAAGCACTTGTAAGTATTCGTACGTTAGTCTTCTTTTGTAAGTCATCTGCAAAATAGTGATTGATGTCGAGTTAAGATGCACGCAGTATGAATGTTGTATTATTTTTTGTTAAGGTTAATCTTGGTATCTACCAGGCAGCACATAGGGTTATACAGATTTACACTTCGTACTTGCGCTCACATGTTAATTGTGGCCATACTATCGTGATATAAACGCAGTTTTTTTGAAGCGTATGCTCAATGCAATTGTCGCCATCAACTGCATTTCTCTGAGTAACATACAGTTATACGCCAATGTCGTGCCTTTTATGTGAGGGATGAACAGTGTCTATGTGTATGCCTGCCATTACTACCAGCGTACTTGTTTGTCCAAAACGCGATAGCTTCACAAATAACACTTGGTTGTATCTGTCGAGAAGTCTGGATTCACACTAAGGACGGGTTATATGTGAACTGTTAGTAATGTATAGCTTTGTGGTGAGAGCGATTGCTGGTATGACTGAGGGGAAAACGATTCACTGGAATTTTTAATCTGGTATCAATCTATAGACATATTTGGTATCAATCCATCTGATATGTCTATGGCTAGTTTTAGGTCTCTGCCATGATTGCTAGAGAAAACACGCAGAAAAATACACAATATTACCAAAAAATGCGCTAGGATTTATGGCTCCCTGCAGAGCCTTACTAACTTTCAAGTGTTCACGTATTGCGGCATAATCGGCGTCATATTAGCAACTGCATTCACTTACACGTGTAGCTTTTCATGCTTGTAACAAGTGTACGTTTTCAAAAAAAATATGCGCGTTCCCTTTCCTGAAAAGTAATTCAAAGTAAGTTTTCATGGTTGCTTAAAACACACCTGCATCATGTTCCATTATCGAGACATCTGTGTGCAAACTCAGCTCGTCAACAATTCAAGGGATATCTACTTTTCTTTGCTTTTTTGTGCGTTATTTGCCACGTGGATATTTTTGATATTCTCGCTGATAATTTTTATTGCGTTGGATTTTTACGTTGCCTTGAACGTCATTCCACTTATTGGTGACTGGCATGTGCGGAGCAAACTTGAAATTGACACGCCCTATCGGTATTTCAAAGTGAGTGGGCATCGAATGAGCATAGGTCACGCATCCTTCCAGATAATGTGGGCCTCTTCTTTTTTTTTGGAAATAAATGAAATGGTGCTAAAATAGCATCGTGTGCATAAGTGTGCGTTCATAACGGACATCTTTATCTGTGACGTTATAATCAAGAATATCTCCAGTTTCTTCAAGATCGTGTCTTCTTAAAATATATGTGGCATTGTAGCATTGAACGAGCTCTTGATACCTCGACAACATTTAATGTAAAGCTAAAAGCAGTACCTTGGCATGCATATTAAGGCAATAGGACTGCATACGACGATAGCAAGATATATAAAATATACGGATCTGAGTAGATTACATGACACCAATAGATCTTGATACTTAGTTTATAAGCTACCATTCACTACTAATGAGTCAAATTGCACTGACACAATCGTAATGAAGAAGCCGTGATAATGCAACACTGATAAACTTTTCAAAATATTTCAGGAACGTGTATACAAACATTTTGCCAATCCTTCGTCAATGTCATGAAGAAGAGAGCATGCGAAGTTTGTTTTAGAGCTAGCAGTTTGGCTGTGGATACGTAAAATTAAAGCCCTTCTATGAACCAACAAGTTAACTTGAACGAGACGAAGCAAATGTGTTAATACTGCACCTCGGGCTGTGTAAAGAGGGTGTGTTACGATTTGTTTTGCATACTGTGAACATGTCGAGCGTGAAAGGAAGCAGCTGTTTCTGAAAGTGAACGTTAACATTTCAACAACTGTAATGTTTTGGTTGGCCATTCGGGGCTTACTGCATTCATCAGTTAACTTCCCCAAGACATGTCTAGAACACATGAAACTCCCATTATGTCAAGCATTAAGATCTCCGCAATCGTGCGGCACTATAGACGAGGACAGAATGGTAAATCCTAGCCGTCTGGTGTCTCCTTTGCTTCAGCAGAGTGAAGACTATACAGCTTATGCAAGGCTCTGGATGCAACCGCTTCCCACAGGGGCGTTCAGTGTAGATCAAGGTACGCTCTTTGCTTACTCCACCCACGTAGAATCCCAGCTGTAGAGCACTTTATCTCCGCTTTTGCTGTTTGTTTCCCACTTAGACGCATTTTGTCCTAGTCCTATAGTGCCGCACATGCACCATCGCTTATGGCCTTGCACAATCGAAATGTACAAGCTTACGTGCTAAAATTTCTGGTCCTATGTCAGCCGCACTTTGTTGAATCACTCGAGAGCATATCCACTCAATTTCTCTCAGGAGTACTGCACTCTTAAGCTCCCCCAACAGCTTATTTCCTGTAGCATTTTCACACTATTCTCGTCCTTTATTTTTGTTTTCCACACTGTAGCAGTTGGTAATTAGACGACCTTCGATTAGAAGATAACATGAATGCCTTTGAAAACAAGGTAACTGTATTAGTTTTACAAATGTGCAACCATTACTTTGGCACAGCCGCCGGAGGCTATAGATAACTTGTAAGATACTGTCACGGGGTCGTTGACTCTGTTGCTTGACTCCGTTGCTTGTGCCTTTGTCTAATTTATATGAAGAAGGCTTCGAAACTGGTATCGTTATTGAAAAATCGCGCTTCTAAGTCCGGAAGTATGATCCTGTAATCGTTATGGTGGTTCTCAAGTATTCTCAGATCCCTTACGTTTAGAACGGCTTTCTTTTGTCTTGTCAGTTCGGCATGCTAAAAAATCAAACGATCGAAAGAGAAAGCAAAAAGAACTGAATCGTTATTTTATCTGTGTTTAAAAGTGGCTGGAAATGCATGGCAGTTACTTAGCAGCTGTAGAATACGCGGATAAGCTTGAGGGCGTATGTTAGATTCAAAGGCACGGCAGCTTCACTTCAATGTGGCGACACTTCAATGTAAGAACGCCCTGTACCTAAATTAAGGGCATGCTAAAAAAAACACCAGGTGGACGACATCATTCAAGAATTAACCTACGCCGTACAGAATAACTACATTGTGATGTTTCTCCATGATACAACAGAGCATTATTTTTTTAATGCTTAAAAAGTGAAAAACCTCCAGGTCTGTATGGATAGCGCAGTGTACATTGCCCTTAGAACCCTTCACAAACTGTTTAGGATGCATAGTGCGAGTACAGAATCACCAAGTATACCCGCTCTGCCGTAATTCATTGTCTTTGCTTGGTGTAACGAAATACCGACTACGTGTCTGAAAGGCAGTCTGTGCACCTGCGTAGCTGCATAAATTTCTTTCTTTAATGCTTCTATGTGTTCATTAAATTGTGCTTTTCCCTTACCTAGGTTTTTTCTGTACCGTAACAACTTTCGCACGATTAAACTGTATTCACCACCCTCAAAACTGCCTGCATACACGCACTTCAGGTATAAAACGTGAAAGCTGTGTCTCCATGTCTCGTCAAGACACCAATACACAGAACCATGCCAGAGCATCATTGTGCGTATAGGAATAATTGGGGCAGCTGCAAAGCAGTGGTGCGGAAACTACGGAGCTGGTGACGTTCCCCTCCTCCGCACCCTCACTTCCAGGATACTGTGCTTTAAAAAGCTATGCTACGCCTTGCTCTTTACCCTTGCCCTTTCCCGTCTCCTCAACGGTGCTTTCGTCTACCATCCTTTATATACTAAACAAGCCTATGCTATGACTTACTCTTTCCCCTTTTCCTTTCCCATCTCCTCACATTCCCTTTGACTTCCCACCCCCTCGCTCTGCTACACATGACTAGCCTGCACTTTCTTTTTCTCTCTGTTTCTTTTTATCCTCTTGTGTGTGTCTCTCTCTCTCCCTCTCGCTATTTTCTTACCTATCTCTGTATCTCTTTCACTGTTTTTTCTTTTACTTCGTTTCTTTCTGCCAATCTTTTTCTCGTTCTCTCATGCATACCAACACAATCATCTTTCTTTCTCTCACTTTTTTTGCACAGACTCTCGCGCATCGCAACGCAGTCATTTGGTAGCCATCATCACTTGTTCTACAAGCGTGCCTGCATAGCCAAGTGGTTACGACGCTTCCCTTACGACCTTACGACTCTGTTGCGCTGGTCCGAATCTTGCCTCGTCAAATATATATATATATATATATATAAGGGAAAGAAGTGTATACCTAAGGGCTCGTTTTTCCGTGTTTTAACACAATATTAAGGAGATCTAACAGACAGTAATGCCAAGGAATGTACAGGGAAAGTTATTAGAACCAATGGAATGTAAATAAGAAGAAAGAAAAGTGGATGAAAAAATAACCAGCCGTGAGCAGGAACGGCTGCTTATTTTTTCGTCCACTTTTCTTTCTTGTATTATATATATATATATATATATATATATATATATATATATATATATATATATATATATATATATATATATATATATATATATATATAATTTATTTATTTCTCTCCGCCTCTCACTTTTTTTCCTCCTACTTGTTGCTAGGAGATGCGAGATGCCAAAAAGAGACTGTTCATGATGGTGATAATTCTCAGTGCACCACATAGTTTGTTTTTTGTTTGTTTTTTGCCGGCTTGAACAGCTCCGGTGTTACAGGTCTATTCGAAGTGTTTATGCTTAGTAGCCTGTGGCTAACATTGTATAGAGTGTCAGGCCACGTTGTCACGTGCCATGCTTGTCACGCAGTCGTCACGTGTGTTTTTTCTTTCTCTTTGTATTTAAGATGGAGAAACCGACATGTATGCAGGTAAGAAACAAAGCTGTTGTTTTCCTTTCTTCTTGGATATTTTTCTCGTGGCATGAAATGGCCTTTAGAATGGCTACTTGAACAGCGTGTTTGCATTTTATTTAGGTTTACTGTCCACTATTATACAAACAACTGTCTGTCTTCAGATTTTGTAGAGTTCGTTGGCAGTGAGACGAAGTATTCAAGGACGGGGGAAGTTCCACATTACAGGTAGGTATTCTCAGTGTGGTGTGCACGTTCGTTCATTCATTCGTTCGTACGCATGTGCGTGTGTATGAGTGAGTGTGTGTGCTTGTGTATGCATGTGTGTGTGCTTTTGCATGCATGTGTGTGTGCGTGCGTACGTATGCACACTTTTAATTCAAGGGGGGGGGGGGGGGGCTAGCGGGCGTACCTAGCTGTACGTTTAGATTATGCTATTTGCAACTGCAGCTCAAGCAGATATTAGCTATACCGGTCTGAAACCACACTTGACCCTCGAAAAATGAAAAAAATATTTGTATGTAAATATCCATGACTTTTGTACTATGTTAATTCCCATACGATGTAAGCCTACGTTGTAACCCTATCAATCGTGGCATATGAAGGTACGCACTATAACAAAATGATGATTTGTGGGGTTTAACGTCCCAAAACCACCTTATGATTATGAGAGACGCCGTAGTGGAGGGCTCCGGAAATTTTGACCACCTGGGGTTCTTTAACGTGCACCCAAATCTGAGCACACGGGCCTACGACATTTCCGCCTCCATCGAAAATGCAGCCGCCGCAGCCGGGATTTGAACCTGCGACATGCGGGTCAGCAGTCGAGTACCTTAGCCACTAGACCACCGCGGCGGGGCGCACTATAACAAAATGATCCACCATGATGTATACTTAGGAGATCCAATATATTTTTTGTTGTAGGTTTTTAAAGGGACACTAAAGAGAAACTGTGACATAATTTAGATTGATAAGCTGTACTCTCAGAACTCTAATGCCTTAAGTTTCATGTCGTAAGTCCATTATCAGCGGAGGAAATCAATGTTGAAGTTTAATTTTTAAATTGCGCACTTAAAGCTCCGCGCTTGACGTAACAAATTGCAAAATGTATTAGGGGCGAAGCTGCTTAAGCCATGCGTCCCCGATGTATGTAGTAGCAGTAGTAGTAGTAGTAGTAGTAGTAGTAGTCTTAGTAGTCGGTAGCCACCTCTCGTTTAGTCCTTGGAATGTTCGCTGAATGGCGGTACGTGTTGTCACAGGTCCCGTTAATTAGGGAGGCGATCGCCGGGCTCATTCCAAGGGCCGAAGTATCGGCCCCCGAACCGCACCACGAAAGCGTGGACAATTTAGAAGTGGTCCTTTTTGGCGAGCCAGTGGACGCCGGCTGTGGCCCAAAGAACAAGTCAGAGCCGAGAGCTGATAAACAAAACAAAATTATATTCTTCATAATGGCAGATCAAAAACAATACACAAGTATGCACACTCCACAATAGTTGAATACAATATGTCACCAATCAAACAACGTACTACACAGTACAATCAGCCACGCCCGAAACAAGGGACACAGACAACAATACGCACTACAATGCAGTCGCATGCATTGAACAACCAAGACACTTAAAGACTAAAGAGATAGAAAACCTATTCAGTCCAAAGTTCTTGGAACAAAAGCTTGGATGATACTCTTCCGAGAATCACTCACTCAAAGTCCAGCGTTGTTGTCGTTCCGCTGCCCCCGAAGTTTCTCTTCCAGGAAACCTTGCGTCTTCAATTGGCCACTCTTCAAGCTTCAAACTTCTTCGCCGGAAAAACGCTGGCTTCCCACACGCAGCTGTTGCCACGCGTCTTCGCTCGATAGCGGTAGACACACACTCTTGCCTGTAGCTCGAGTCGTCACCCCTCAGGTGGAAATCCTCTTCTTCTCCTGCTTTGTCACTACGGACAAAACCTTCGCCGACTACACGGCGGAATACCCTACGCGCTCTGGCGCTAACTTCCGTCTTCTCCTGATCTCTCATCTCGGCTGCTCTATTAAACACCTTCCGCGCGAGATTCCAAAAAGTTCTCATCATTTCGTCGGCGCGATGCGCAGCGAAGGCTGGGGGAAAGAGCGAGACGATACGGGGGCCGTCGGCGACGGATGACTCAACCCGGCATCACCACGCCCCTTTCCATCTAGAAAATTCCAGGGCTTGTTCGGCCGCCGACGCGAGGAGGTTTCGTCGGAGAACCTACGCTTCCGAGGGAGAGAGTCGCGCGCCCGGGAAGTCTTTGGATGTTTGTTTTCTTTTTTTTATCATTGACCTCACGGCGTCACTCCGGCGTTTCGTCGCGAAAATTTGGCGGCGCGCCCTTTTTGAACACTCGTTTTGTGACACTTGTATATGATGAATATATGATCAGAAGATGCGAGATGGCGGTACTTGAAGTATTCACTGGACGTACGGACAGATGCACAGACGCTAGTACGGACGCACAGACAGACAGACAGGCGGACGGACAGACAGATGCACAGACGGACGCACGGACTAGCGGACGCTACACCCCACTCATCATCATTTACTCCGTGTATATGCTGTGACTTTTTTTCGTATTTTCCTGACATCGGATCGATAAAATATTCTATAGCCTTCGCCAAAGACCACCCCGTGAAGACCCATAACGAAATTGAAGCTCTGAGGACACAGATAAAACATGTTGCCCTGACTACCCGCCACCTATAGCATCTCTATCGGCGGACAGGTCTCATGCGTCCTTTTCTGCACAGCGTGACTCTCTACACCAAGTGGCTTCACGCCTTCGGTTCCTCTATGATGCCTCAGACAGCCAGTCATCAACTTGACAATACCAAGCATCCAGAAAAAAATGGCAGATGCCACGTGCAGTGGGAATCGATGATATGCGGATCACGAATGAGAAATGTTGATATGTCACTTTAAAATCAGCACAATGTTACGAGGTGGAGGTAAATGATGCAGTACACGACTTCCGTGTCATGATTACCATGTTTGAGTATGTCGTTTGCCTTCGTCATTTATTCACGTCACGTGATACCAAATTTAGTATATGTGGAGCTAGCGAAACGGCCGCGAGCACGCTATAAGCGTGGCATGGTGTCATGTTCTTACATGACCCGCATGTCAAGATTATCATGTTTGCACCAGTCATATATTTCGTCATTCATTGACGTCACGAAACACCAAATTTGGTGAATGTGGAGCTAGCAAAACGGCCGCGAGCGCATCATGAAGGGCCCAATATACTCCAATGTAGCGTTGACACGCGCGCACGCTGGGCACAGCGACGCAACGTTAGCAAAACGCGAGCACTCTATAGTGTGATGAAAGGCGCGACCGGCGTTCGTAGGCGCGGCTCGAGAGAAACCGGCGTGAAATGCGACATGCTGCATTTCACACCGATGCGTTACCCATACAACACTGCGTCTCCTTCTTTTCATGATGGAGGGACGCCGGGCGCGCTGAAATGCGCATGCGTCAAAGCAACGCAGTGTGGCGCGCGCCTGCGAGTATATGGCAGGACCAGCGCCTGGCGTGGCAACGCGGGCGTGACGCGACGAAACGAACGCCAGCGAGCACGCGCACCGCGTCACGTTCAAATGTATTGGCGCCTCGACTGTGGCATGTAGTCATGTTTTCACATGACACGTATTTCATGATTATCTTCTTTGCACCAGTCACATACCTTCATCAATTGACGTCGCGCAGTACCGAATTTGGCATGTGAAGCTAGCGAAACGGCCGCGAGCGCATCATGAGTTTGATGTGTAGTCATGTTGTTACATGACACGCATGTCGTAATTATCATGTTTGGATGTGTCATTTACCTTTGCCATCCGTTCGCGTCGCGTAATACCGAGTTGGGTACATGTGAAGCTGGCTAAATGGCCGCGAGCGCATCATGAGCGTGGCATGTAGTCATGTTGTTACATTACATGCATCTCATGATTATCATGTTTGCACCAGTCACATACTTTCGTCATCCATTCACAAACTGTAACAGCAGATTTTGGTATATGTGACGCTACCGAAACGGCCGCGAGGGCATCATGAGCGTGGCAAGTAGTCATGTTGTTACATGACATGCATGTCATGACTTTCATGCTAGGGTCTATCGGTTGTGTGCGCCATGCAATCATGCCACACCATACCAGTTTTGCAACATGTCATGTGATCTAAACCACCGCAAGAGCTGCAGGACCATGAAATGTAAATCAAGACATTCATGACATACATGTCATGATGTTCTAGATATGACTAGTCAAATTTGTTCTTCATACAGTCATGTTATGCCATATCAAGTTTGGTATCGATACCATTATCGAAATGGCCAGGAGAACTAAAAGTTGCAGGCAGGCAGGCAGGCAGGCAAGCAGGCAGGCAAGCAGGCAGGCAGGCTCAATATCGCCGAAGTTCGCTGAGAAATGCTTCGCATTTAAAGCAATATTTGTCAACACCAGCCCGTCTTAATACCGTTCGTCTTACTTGTATTGTTCGAGAAGTACCGAGACTGCACTCACATCTACACTGATGGCTCCGTCCTGGTGAAGAGCTCAACAGTGGCGGTCGGGATTCCAACGCGCGCCACAACCATAAAATTCAGCACAGCACATGAAACAACATCAGTGACAGCAGAGCTTGCAGTGCTTCGTGCTGCGCTGTGTTTCAACAACGACGAAATGACACGACAATGGACGATCTTTTGCGACTGTAAGGCAGCACTGCAGTCACTTCTTTTACGTCTACGCCGTGGTCCACACGAAAAGTTGGTTTTCGAGATGGCAAAAATGCTGCACCACACAACAGAGAACGGGCACCACATTATATTTCAATGGCTGCCAAGTCACTGTGGAATAATCTGTAATGAACAGGCCGATCAAGCTGCCCGTACAGCCCATACAGAAGACCACGACCTGTCAATACCTCTCTTCTACGACAGACTGCTAGGAAGCTCGCCATGCTCACTCGCCAGTGCTGCATGTCACATTGGAATGAGCCTCATTTTACGTATCCAAGTTTACACTCCCATGATCCGACATTAACTTATGATTTCCAACAAGACTTCGATGAGGTTACGCTACTGTTCTGTGCAGACTGTGGTTGTGCGTTGCATTTACCCATGCGTACAAGTTCCGCGGAGGGATGGCCAACAGCACCACCTGCGTACACTGTGTAGATTAAGAGACGATTCGACACACATCCTGTGCGACTGCCCAGAATATAGAATAATGAGGCAATCTCTTTCAAGTACATTCAGCAAGTTCAATGGCAGCCTGAGTAACAGGAAAGTTGTATGCTATCGTCTAGACGCATCATTACGGAAGAAGGTCGTGCAAGCGCTAGTGAGCTTCGTGCGAACTACTGACCTGCTTGAACGACTTTGAGTGGACCAATTTCATGTGTGCGAGTGTGTGCCCATGTTTTGTTCTTATTTATTTTTTATCTCTCTCTTTTAACCCCTTACATGTCAAAGGCAGTGCAGAATGGCATACCAGAACCTAGTATCTTGTCAACCTCCCTGCCTGCCTCTTTTCTCTCTTTCTCTGTAACTTAATATTCTAAGTATATGGCCCCCACAGATGACAATGTACTTCATTTTCATCATGTAGAAGCTATGTATTACTCATTGGACGCTTTCAAAATTCAGTATGTTACGGTGTTTGGTGCGCAAACCTCATGGTGGCATCTCCATTCGCATTTTATTTTCGCGTGTTTTATCGCTCAGCAAGCATCGTGTTGCTGTAAGAGCGGCGTTTTTCGGGATTGTGAAATTGTTCTTTATACTAACACGGCAAAATCGTTCTGCTCTTTAGTGTCCCTTTAAGAGTCAAAGCCACGATGCGATTGTTGATTGATATGTGGGGTTTAACGTCCCAAAACCACCATATGATTATGAGAGACGCCGTAGTGGAGGGCTCCGGAAATTTAGACCACCTGGGGTTCTTTAACGTGCACCCAAATCTGAGCACACGGGCCTACAACATTTCCGCCTCCATCGGAAATGCAGCCGCCGCAGCCAGGATTCGAACCCGCGACCTGCGGGTCAGCAGCCGAGTACCTTAGCCACTAGACCACCGCGGCGGGGCGATGCGATTGTGCTGGTGCACGCCTTATAGTGGGGTGTTTCGGAAAATTTGACTACCTAGGGTTCTTGAAAGTGCGTGTAAGTCTAACCTGGATCTCTAGCATTTCGCCTACATCGAAAATGCGACCCCCTTGACTGTTGTGGAAACACACAACTTTCTGTTCAGCAACCGGGCACCATGACCAAAGAGGTGGACCTTTGAAGTAATATAACAATTTATACTCGAGGAAATTGTGTACATAATAAGCTCTAAGATGCGTTTTTCTATAATAAGGCAGCAAAGCTTAGCGATGTTATTTCACTAAATTTTGTCTGTTTTGTTTTCTTCCATTTATTCTTTTTTTACGGGTTCTATCAATTACTAATTTCTTTTTACCAATAAGCCTACACTGTACACTGAATAAACTTGTGAAATTGCAAGTATATCTCGCCACACATGATATTTGTGCGCAGAAGTCCAAGAAAATTTAGCAAGCAGGACGTGTTGATGAACGGGGAAGTGATGGACATGGATGAGCTCTCGGAGGCCGAATGCGACCGAGATAGACTTCGGTACCACATGTCCAATCAAAGTGAGTCTTTTTTGTGTTCCCTTTCGCAAATTCAGAACAGATGTCAGACATTTTCTGTGACACCAGTTTTGCTTTGCTAATCGAAACAACAAGGCACAAGAGGGTCAAAGAGCGAGTGTCGCAACAACTATGTGTTAGCATTTTCTCTAATTTTCAAATCATTACTTTTGCGATACAAAACTATGATATGACTGCAAAGCATGTCATAGAGGTGCTCTCCTGATTAACTGAATCAAATTCAAGTTGAAGTATCTGAATTCTGACTGATTGTACTTCTTAACATGTGTATTACTCTAACAACGGTCGACAGGCAGAAATACTATTTGTTAGACCCGCTATGTTTACAGTTCGTGAAGCTTCCAAAACATTGTATTGTAGATTGAGCACACACGCCAGTATTCAATGATTTCGGTAAGTTATACAACACCTGTTCATGACCAACAGAGAGGCTGCTTATCGCCTACCAATTTCGAAGTGAATGGTTCATCGTCATTAGGACATCAGCGGGCACTTGTTGGCAAAAAAAAAGAACAACTTAAAAACAAGAAAAGCTAAGCATATATCTATAGCTTGCATAGTTATGGTTGCCTGAGAAACTTCGACGCAGGCTTTTAGCTATGCCCAGATGCCTTTCGCCAGCCTATCTGTTAATCTCTCTCTCTCTTTTTGCCGGAGTGTAATTAAGCTTTCTTTTTTTTTCTTTACTTTTAGGCACCCTTGCGAGAAGTCAACGGGATCAGTCATTGTATAAGCATTTCGCCGAAGTTTTTTGAACTCCTTTGCCACTGCTGCCTTGTTTTATACAAAGTCAAACTGGAAAGAAGAAAGAAGGAAGTAGAGATTCTGCTCTAAGTGGTCTGCAACGCCAGGGAAGACCATCGCATCTATGTGAAATAATGTCATGACAGCGAATAGTGAAACACTTAGAAGTGAATAACCCATAAACCATGACAACTGCCTTTTATATGCCATCCCGGAGTTCGGGAAGTACGTGTCAATGCGCACAAATAACGAAGTTATTTCCGCTCTGATTCAGCCGGATGGCTGCAGTAACATCATTGAGGTAATTCAAGTTGTGTTTGGCAGAATTTCACAAACATGCCTTTCAATGTTGCGTGTGTAGTATGAGAAAAACGAGATGTATATGAGTATGGGGAACACCTAAAGTGTGCATCGATGACTCGATAATGAGAGTCACCAAGCATATAAGAATGCAGCCAAGTTTGCTCTCAGTGTGTCCTAACAAAGCCGTGACATCTCCTTTTCTTGTCATATGCGAATAAGTTCGAAACACGTGTTTGCCGTTCAGGAATGACTTATACAGCGGAGGAAACATGCCCGACACGAGTGCTGTAGCGGGGCCGCTGTTGTTTAATCGAGCGGCCCTGACTGTATTCATTTTTCCTCACTGATAAACTCTTCCCGCACACATTCCTACAAGCCCCAGCTCAGCCAAATTCAAGTGATGAATACCTCGGGAAAGACTAACTGTGCTGCTCGCGAACAGGAGGCCCTGTGCTGTAGTTTTTATAGTGTATGAACATCACTGCCGTCATGAACTACACTGAATGTTCAGGAGAAGCACAGACACACTCGCTTGTGTGTTCTCTTGAACAATGAACTACATTGTACTTCTATGCATCTTACTTTGAGCACTGTTAAAATGTCCCCAAAACAAGTCAACTATTGAACAGAGGGCACAGTCAGCGAAGTGTACTTAAACAAGTATGCCCTTGCAGAATATTTTCACGCAGGCCAGTGGAGAGCATGCCCGCAGCAGTGTTCACTGCACATTGCACCGTTTTTCTAGATTAATTTTTCTAGATTAGTGATTGACAAGCTTTTCGGGGAAGGATCAGGTTATGTGTCAATGATAGCGCGGGTGAGACGTGTTAACAACCCCAGCTCCCCTTGTTCGCTATACAGTGGATCTGCGTGCGTGTTGTAGCTTTAACTTGGTCCTTACAGCAAATGGTGGCCGTGATCTGCGAAATGGTTGGTGCCTATTGGAACTTCTCCATGGGATATAGTATTGAAAGCCTTAAAAGCCACAGACGAGAGTGAGCTGTCTGTTGTGCAAGGTTTTGCGTTGCCTGGTTCTTCCAGCGGAACAACATTTGACTTGCGTGTCTGTGGCACCATTGTGTACAAATTGGAAACTTCTTTTTTTAGCAGTGCCCAGAAGAAGAAGAAAAGGCTTTGTACTAGTCTACAGAAAAAGACAGCCATGTGTGTGTGGGAAATGATACCAATGGAAGAAAACCGTGGGGTACATGTACTACCAGCGTAGATTTTAGTACGTTAACCACAAACGAACAAACTTTTCATCATTCACACTTAATGCAAAGCAAGAGCCCCGAGTAAGAATCTAACATCGCCAACACCTATCTTGTAAGAGAATCAAGACATAGTAGATGTCTTCCTTTGTCGAACGATTTGAAAGGCTTTCTTGTATATAAATACGGGCGTTCCGCTGGTGCCATCTTTATTTAAAGGATGACTCAAATGACGTGCTTTATTAACGCTTGAATCCGAATGGCCACTACTACATCACATTACTCTTTCAACATTCTACAGAATCCATATATTTCACGTTCATTTCTTCTCTATTGATGAATATCATTATGCCTGTAATAATAAAACCGTCCGTGTCGCCAAGAAATGAAGGCGTTCTACACGTGTGAGTGCCGACATTATGAAGCTGCCTTATGCAAGTGAAGCGGACACTTAAAAAGCTTTTACTAGGCAGATGGTCTCACTGCCTGGCTCGCAGTGTCGGCGTCCAAACACAATAACGTAGACCTTGTTAAGGTTGTTCAGCATCATTGTAATAATAAATGTTACTTAATTTTCTTGTAGTTACCTTGTTCGCTCTTCTTTTAGAAAAAAAGCAAAGACAAAGACACCAAGCACGATGCACAAAGAAGGGTGGTGTGCATTGAATGCCCCACGCAAAGCATGATCGAATATAAATGGCGCACCACCGTGGTGTCATTCATGCTTCTAAGTAACAATAATATTTAGAATGGTGCCATGATGAACAACTTCCCAAAGCATAGCTCGGCGCCACTATTCACGAAAATCGGCCCAGCCCAGTACCTTGCAAAGGTAAGATACCACACGTTTTTATTCAGCTGTTTCAGTTTTAAGCATCCGTTTATTTGTCCTACTGACCTTCTCATGGAATTTGCACCGAACGTACAACAAACTAGTGCGCCTACTGAAAGATTACTAGCAACTATATGATCGATTCTCCATACAGCCCCTACTGCAGATAAGCATACAAAATACTATTTTTCTTTCTTTTTTGAGAAGCAGCATGCGAACCAAGAGATGCCGCGAGGCACTTTTTATTCACTGCTCAAGAGCCACGACTGGTTCCAACAACTTTAGGCAGTCCAGGAAGCTCACGACGTGGCGACGAGGCTTGGCCCTCCTGTCCAGGCCCGCTGTCGTCCCTCGACGAAAACTAAGGGATGACTTTTGCCCGTCTTCAATGAAGTGTACTACCGACTTACAGAATCTCAAGAAGCTTGTTCCTTCGAGCTCGATAAAACAAACACGACCAAAAACAAGTAATCAATGTATTCGGCCTCGTTGCAAGAGGAACAAAGCAGAGAATGGGCAGGTTCCATGATGAAGATGACTCACTGACGTAAAGGCGAAACCAACTCTCACCGGGCGAAAAAAAAATGATTTTAAATAAAAAAGTAAATTAAAAATCAAACCCCACTCTCAGTTTCACCGCAAAAATCAGATTGTCAGGAGCGACAAACCAATGCTAACAGTATCAATATTTTCATCTTTTGATGGAGTTAACATATTCATCCTAAATCATGATCACTAGCGATATTTACGTCATAAATCAGAAAGAATGCATCTCTCAGCAATCACTGCTTTGTTTTATTCATCTCTTACTGCCCAAACTTTACGCTTTTTAACATGCTTCCCTGTAATTATGCCTTTTTTTCTTGCTGCAAAGCAGCCTATTATCACGCGTTCAACTCCCCCAGGGGTTTCATTTCCTTTATCACTTATGTGTGCGCCTATCGGACGCGTCTAAAGCGCACTTCACCACAATTACGATTTTTTGAGGGTAAGCAGCATATCAAAGATCATTCAAGTCTTGCAAAAGTAAATTCTCCCTCTCCCTCTTTTCCTGCCTTCCGCGATCAGTTGTGTGTCCTCCTTTGCGTCGCTCGTAAAACGTGCTTCACTGCAGTTTAACTCATTTTGCGAAAAAACAGCATATCAATGACCGCCGAAGTCTCGCGGAAAAAACCACCAAAGAAAGCTTGTATGTCACTAGTAATAAAGACCGCTCAAGTCTTGCGGAGAAGCCATTAAAATAAAAAAAAAACTTTTATGCCACTTATAAAACATACTTCACTGCAGTTATACTCTTTTTGCGGGAAAGCAGCATAACAAAGACCACTTAGGAATTGCAAAGAAGCCCCCCCCCCCCCCCCCGAAAAAAAAAGAAGCTTTTCTGTCATTTGTAAACCTGCTTCACTGCAAGTACCAACTTTTTCCAGAAAAGGAGCGTAACTACGACTGCTCATGTCTTGCGGACAAGCCACCAAAGAAAGCTTCCCTCAGCAACAAAATTCATTTATCAAATCTGTATGTCATTATCTTAAGCTCTTAATAACTTGCTCGGCAAAGGAACATATCAATGCCCATTCAACTTTTGCGGAGAAGCCAGAAAATATCAAATACTTTGTACCCAGAAATATCAAATATATTACCACATATGTAGTGTTTTTACTTTTTAAAAGAGCCAAGTCCCCCGCAGGTCACGGGATCAAATCCCGGCTGCACTTTCGATGGAGGCGAAAATGTTGTAGGCCCGTGTGCTCAGATTTGGGTGCACATTAAAGAACCCCAGGTGGTCGAAATTTCCGGAGCCCTCCACTACGACGTCTCTCATATTCATATGGCAGTTTTGGGACGTTAAACCCCACAAATCAATCAATCAAAGGAGCCAAGTCTACGTGAAATTGCGAAGAATGCAGTTCTTTTACTGCTGATAATGTGATCGGGTATGTTTCGACAAGATTTGACAGTGCGCTCCCGACACAAAAGTACCTCAAATCTACATTGCGGCTAAAATGTATTCATACTTGAATAGGTAGCACCAAAAATGACACACAAGTGACAAACAGGCAAAGGACGAGTGTTAGCACTCACCTCGTGTCATTGTTCCTCGTTTCTTTAATTATTTTTTTTCGCTACCTGCTTAACTATGTACCCCTAGGAAACTCGCTCATATTTAATTTCTTGTAAAATTAATACAACCCACTATGGTAGGTACACAGCAGTAAGATTTGAAGTTGGCTCTTTTAGATTAGAGCATATCATTAGCACTTGTATATGCCACTCAGAAGCAGTCTTAATAGCAGTGAATGGACAACAAAATATTTTGAGAGAAAACTAACATTATGCTTGTGCTTTCGTTGGTGCCATCCTTAATTGCATGGTTGCAATGACGATTACCAGACTTGTAGAGCAAGTGGTCCTTCCAGGCACCTTCTTGTCCTCAAGTATTATTCATCATATATATCATAAGATGCTTCAGTATAATGGTTACACTATTTTAAGTATTGGGAAGCTGCAAATGGACTCGCACTAATAACTAATAACATAACATACTCCAAAAGGATTTTGTAAAAATGTAGGCTGAGATCAATTCTTCAAACAAGCTTTATTTACATATAAAAGGCTGGATACACGAGTGTAAACAGTGGCATATGTCCATTTGTGAATATCTGCAATTTTTGTACTTTATATGATGCAGACAAATGATAGCCGTAAAAACAAGCATTAACTTACGGTACACATCCCTAGGCCATCTCTGAAACAGTCCCAAAACATTAGGCTATTGATCTTTAAACATCTGAACAACCTGCAGCACCTTCATACGCATTTGCAGCTTATATTCTGGCTTTACGGCCCTCATGTGACTCACTAAAGACATGGCAAAATACTCGTCCTCATCTGGGGGCTTTTCGAGAAGGCTAGACACTTCCTCAAGCTGTTGCTGCAGGTCTTCGTCTTTTTTCCTCTTTCGCTGTCTTCTCTGAGGTGGTGGTGAAGGAACCTCGTGCACCATCTCTGCAGCAGCAGTCTCTTGATCTGATAGGTCAGATACCATCGCTTGAGAATCCGTAGATGGGGAGGCAGCTGGCAGAGCACCGTGGTTGCTTTCTACCGAGAGCAGCGAGACACAGTCGACGTCGCCGTAAGGTGCTATTGCCAGCAAAGTTTCCTCGGAAGGTCCCCCTGGTACATTCTCATTGCTGACTGGCCTGTAAGTATATACTTGCATGAAAAGCCATGAATTTTTCAAGTGCACAGTATAAAAGAAGCCCACACCTATATGACCACAAAAATAATTATTGCATGGTTTGAATATGAGAGACTGAGTAGGTGAAACCCATGGTGGTGATGCAAAGAAACGTCAAATGTGATTCTGTGGGGTCTCCGATTTAGCCGAAGGTGAAGAAGCGAGGAGGTTCTAACAAAAAGACGGTTTAATTTGGCTGTCAAGTTAGTAGATGTCAAAAGTGCCAGCAAGAATTAGACCGATTGCGCACAGCTTGATCCTGCACGTGTTTGTTGCTCACATCTTCACCTTGGTGTAGCCATTACAGTGCACTATAACACCAACGAAGAATGTAGTGATGATGTGTTATGGAGACCTAGAGTTTCTGTAGTGTGACAAGTGGATGCACCATGGCATGATGTGCATGTCCAGAGTTGGTAGAGTTAACAGGGCCGAAACGAGGGCAAGGTGGTCGTACTCCTGCGTCATCGATATGTGCTGCCTTCAGGGATTTAAGCATAATGGTGTCGGGGTATCCAGCAACAGAAATAACAAAGGTATTGCTGCAGCATTCCAGCGAATAGAAAGAGAGAGGCAGTGCGACTAAAGTGGCTTGCAAGACGCAAACTGGCACATAAAGGCACGTGTTGTAGTTCGAGGCTGCAGTGGAACACTGGGTACTCAATCTATAGATGCTTTTGTGAGAACAATGCAGGTACAACGAAACAAACACACTATCCTGTGTTGTAATCCGTGGTTGGAGGCAGTATTACCGTAGCTTTGAGAAAAACACAGAGGAAATGAATGGCGGCACCCAAAATAAGCTTGGCACTAGGGCAGCCTAAGTCGGCTTTTAATGCCTGCATGTATGCGGAAAAGGTTAGGGGTGCCATTGAACCCCCTCTGAAAGCGAGTGCAATCCATGAGCTCAAGTTTCAAGTGACACAAAAAATGAAAAACCTCAGCAAGGCCGTGCGATAGTCAATAGTAGGTCATCCCGCATAATCTAATGGTGTCAAGAAAAGGCAGCCGTTCATTTTTTTTTTGAAGAGGTTCACCACCTCAATTTTGCAACCTTAGTGTGTTGCTGCTCATGGTGGACAACCAAAGTGCAATACCCAAATGGACAGGACAGATGCCACGATGGTAAACATCGAGATGACTAGAATGGCATAGCTACCACCCCCATGCATGGCTGTTGATTTACATGTAAGCAGGAACAGCTGATTCGTGGCATGGCGGCTGACAAAAAAGTAGCTTGCAGTCTGGGCTGCACAACTTTTCATCTGTAGAGCTCACCAAGATGGCTTCCCTGCCACAAGCAGTGGCACAGACACTGGCCTCCTTAGACGTATGGCCGGCATACTCCAGCAGGAGTTGAGGAGCAGGCAAGATTGGTAGGTGTTTGCCAAGAAATGCTGGTCCACCATCAATGACCGTGGGTGCGAAGGTAAATAAAGGTAACGTCTTATGACACAGCTGACATGTTCAAGACAACCTCAGAGGTTGTCAAGTGGTGATAGAGTAATGAAGAAGCCAGACGATAATTGGCTACTCGCAAGAATACTTGAACAAAGGTCACAGCTGAGATCAAGGATGCAGCAACTTACTTTGGCTCTTCAGCCAAAGAGGCTAAGTCAGGTAACTTAGTAAACAGCTGAATTGGGTGAGTTGGTAATTATCAATCATTGTAAGTAGGGGCACACTTGACAAAGAATGGATACAGAAGCATGCGTGGTTTGTCCTTTCTGTATCCGTCCTTCATAAAGGGCTCCACTACCTACAATGATAAGTGAGGTAGACTGACAATGCAGGCAGCGGTAAAGACCATCCGCATATTCTTTGGCAAGCATTGCAGGCAGGGGCAACTCATGCAGAAGCATGGCATCTACAGTAATTGTGATGAAGTCAAGCAACAAACGTAAGTGCCAAGAAAGTTGTGAAAACTACAATCTCTTCAAAGAACAACGATAGGGTGATGCACTGCAGCAGCGCAATTGAACTTCATGTGAAAACACAAAGAGCAGGACAGAAAAGGTCATGTTAATTTCTACTGTGGAAGTTATGCACAGAACAGGGACAACCATACTGTACTTTCACAGCTGGAAGCAAGGGAACATGACGTGCAATAAATATTCCACCTGGAGGAATCAGGCTACCGTGTTCTCATCCCAAAACACTGCCAGCCAAATGCTGGCAGTGGCAACTTCTGTGAGTTTGATGATGCCTTGGCTCTTGATGAGTTGTGGTAGCTGGCCAATCAAAATGAGTTCACACAAATGCAGCGGGACAATGGGGCCGCTGCTGATTATTTATATGTAGGGTTTAATGCCCCAAAACTACCATATGAATAACGATACAAATAAATTTGTATCGTCTTCGTATTGAGCATTCATGTAATTCATGTAACCCACTCTGCGAAAATCCCTAGTAGGGATTGCAGTTTTCATAAATAAATAAATAAAATAAATAAATATAATCATACACAAAGTTGTCAAGGGCAACAAATGTAGGGTTGTCTAGCACACACTTTCAAGGGTTTAATGCCTTATCTCTGTTAGAGCAACGTTTCACAGTAACAATTGCTCTGGAAAATTGACGTGTTTATATTTTATACTACGATCCCCAGTGCATTTCTTCGTGCGCTACGTGTGAGTGACTTGAAAACATCACATGTACGGGCCTATCGTAACAAATGCTTTCCACAATCCTGGAATGCATGCCCTAAACGTCTAACACAGCCCTATGTAGGCCAGGACAGACGCTTTAGCAGTAAGATTTCAAGCGATAGAAAAGCGCAGCACACACCATATTCCCTCCATGGAAGTCTTTAGGAAGAGGAGCTGATCGTAGTGTGGCCATGTCACGTCATCAACGTTGCCATCAGCAGCCTGATCTTCGGTTTTCGTGCCATTCTTCTGAGCTACTTGTGCAGTCGCCAGACGCCTGAACTTGTCTCTCAGCGATTTCCACCGCTTCTGCACCATCGACTCTTCACAGATAAAAACGTATCCGCAAGATGAAGAAGTGAAAGACGCTCGAGACGGCAGAACGCGACTAGCACTTCTTTCAAAATACAGTGTCTCACCTGCGTCGGAAACACCAGGAAGCACGGCTGCCGCAACTTCGGCCCAAAGTATGCGTTTCTTGAAGCGGTTCTTGTGGTCCTTGTGACGCGATTGCCAGAGGGCTGGACGAGCCTCGACGTTGTAAATCAAGGCATCGTTGTCGAGTTTGGCGTATTGCGCGTTTAGCGCAGAGGATAGTGACATTTGGATTCACGGTCTGCAGCTTCGACTGTTACATACATCACATAATATGGAAGAACTAGCTGCATCGCCACAACAACGAAAACATTACACCACAAATGTTCTACGCATGATTCTTTAAAAACCACACATGCAAAAGATCGGCAGATTGCTGGAAATAGTAAACAAACAAGCCGGCTTCAGTTGGCTTCATGCTATGTCTGAATACGGCTTGCTACGTTACAGTGTACTAGAAGGGGGCAGTGGAGTGAACAAGGCGGCCGCGCCGCAGCTCGGTTGATCCTCCGGCGGGTGACAGTAGTGGCGGCGCTGTAGTCGCACAGCACTAATGATCTCAGAAGCATCTGCATTGGGAGCGCGCGCGCCCGAGCCTGCGAAAGCGTGTAATTGCTCGTTTTTAGCACGTTTAATGCGTTTCTGAGCCTATATCAGTGGATGCACCTGCTACGCGCCATGGTGCACGAGTGAATATGCAGACATGCCAAAATTGCGTCGAGACATTGACTGTTTCAAGAGCCTGCCGACCCAGAAAAAAAAAAAAATGTCGAACGGAATTTGCACAGATCCGCATAGTTTCTTACTCAATCAGCGCTTTGAGCTGCGTTACACCATAAGTGGCTACTGGCGAACTACAAAGAGAGGAGAAGTATCAAAGCCGTGATTAAATCATACGCTTGTTTTGTCGGCAGTCTCTACGATATCCAGAGTGTTCCTCATATGAGCCTACGTGCATTCGATTGTTTCACGAGAAACCCGAGTATAAGTAACGTTGCCACAACATTATACGGTGACGACTCTGTTTTATCATGCCTGTTTTGCGGAAGATAATAATTATTGCTTTCCGAAAGGCCTAATACATGTTAAACTTAATAAAACGACACACAAACATGTTAAAAAGTGCCAATTGTATATATAGCTTGTCTGTTATTCTGCGTAAATTCATTGTAATCAGTTCTCATTATGTATCGACAGCTTAAATTGCGCTGCTTTTCAAATATTCTATTGGCATAACGCCATTGCAAGCGAGCAAATTTATGACGATGTTTTGTATTATACGCGTAGTACTATTATTATTATCAAAGGTGTAGGAAGCAGTGGCGCATCTTACACACACACACACACACACACACACATATATATATATATATATATATATATATATATATATATATATATATATATATATATATATATATATATATATATATATATATATATATATATATATATATATATATATATATATATATATATATATATGCAAGTCCCCTTAGCACAGCTACTATTTTTAGGCGGTGCATTCCTTGTCAGACTACGTTAGACTTGAACTAGTTTTGAGACCTCATACTGTCGAAAAGGTGAAATATACAGTGCGCATTTGTAGAGACATGCTATATTCAGCTTCGCCAACTAAACCACTGGCGCAACGCTACCCATGGCAGATTTGTTTTGTTTTGTTTTTTTTTTTTTGAGGGGGTGGGGTGTTCAACAGAACGCGTAACTTCGGCACTTTGTGGTAGCTGTGAATGCGTATAAATATTTTAGAATACCCCGAAAAGTTAAATTACGAAAACATTCGTGATGTAGGGGGTTCAGATTCTCTTCTCCTCTCTCTTTGCTTGCTTTCTGGTTCTGCGTGCGTGTGACACAGTATTTGTTTTTTTAATCTCACAGCTTTCTGACCACCGCTAACTTCCAATAAATCGGCTCAGTTATTGTGAATATTGTAGACGCCTAACCAACGAAGAAAGAGTTAAGGGAGAAGAAATCAGTAGAAGACACAGCCTTTTTGAATTATTTTCGATCTCTCACAAGGGCTGTTTGGAGCTCAAATTCAGTAGATTGGCGTGTCATACTTCATGGGCTATGGCATCATGTGCTTGACATGAATGATGGGCAGGTACGAAGAAATTTGCATCAAGAAAGCGCGATGGAGGACCCGAAGCGCATAGCAGTTCCTGCACGCGGCGCGTGGCTCTTTCGACTGCAGCATCGCCGCTGCGGGCAACACCGAAGGGATCAGGCGGCGAGACGTGGTCACGCCATTCAACACTTCTAGTACACTCTATAGCTACGTTGTATGCGGCTAAAAAAGAAATATGCGCTAGGGTGGCTAGAATGGAGAGGTGTGATGAGCGCGGCGCTCTTTGCTTGCCGGAGAAGGCCCTTCAGCGCGCCGATGCCGCTAGGGGCGCTGATGGCAGCGGCGTGGTCTAAAGGGTACAGCCATATCCATCCATCCATCCTGGGTTCGGTTCGGACTGTCACAGTGGATGGACGTGTTTTTTGAGCGCTCCCGATCAACTGCGCGGATAAGTTGTTTTGCATGTTTTGAGCTTGTCTTTATACTTATAAGGCAGCAGTTAAAATCCCTGTAGCACTTATTTTATTGTACGGCTTTTTCGGGGGTCAGTCACGAGGTATTTATTAGTTTGTGTGTGTGTGTGTGTTTGATTTTTGTTTTGTTTTTCCATACCGTAGGGGAGGTGCACGTACATTGAACACGCAAATTTTTGTAGTAGAGCTTAGACTTTCTCTTTTTCGTATGGCAGGGCTCAAGTTTTATAATTATCGAGTGAGACAAGTCATAGGGACAATTGGTGTCGGAAAGACATGGTTAAAAAGACAGGATGTGGGGTTGGTTTGAAAGTGGACCCAAGTGTAGAAGCGGAAGAGAAGAGGCTGACGCGAAGTGTAGGCAATGTGAGGTCGAGGAAAAAATGGAGAAAATGATGGTTACCCTGAGTGACCTGCTGATGAGAATCACCGAGCTCGAGACTGCGTTGGCAACAGAACAAGAGAAAACGAGGGCTATGGGAGAAAGCCTGAAGTCCGCCGAGGAAGCACTAGCCAAAGTGGTGGTGGTGGTAGTGGTTAGAAGATGAGAAAAGGCACCTAATTTCTGCAACCCGGTCGGGAGCACGGCGCAGTGCCTACCAAAGTGAACAGAGGAGTGACCTACGGAGAGAACAGTAGGGAACCGGCAACCGGAACGGCGGAGAAGAAAGAGAAAGCAAAAGTTGAGTTGGAAAAAAAAACAGGTTCAGCCGGTTCAATTGTCGCAAGGCCCAGCTTCAGCGAAGTAGCGGTGGGGCTCTGAGGGGCCAAAGCAGCCGGCGTCACAGGTGCAAGTAAACCCCAGGTGCAGGACGCTCCCGCTGAAAAGTCACAGCATGTAATAATCGCCGGGGACTCCAATTTCAATGGATGCACAGAAGCCATCAAAGAGAGGGCAAAGAGGTGACAAGAGGGTTGCCGTAGGGGCGTTCCCAGGACGCAAGCTGGAAGCAGTCATGAGGCAAGCGAGCGCAAAACTCAAAACTACAGCTGATATACGAAACCTCGTGATAATTTCAGGTGGTTTAAACGATGTCTTAAATGAAGGTACAGCAGGACTAGCAACCACACTGGCGAAAGGCGTCGATGACATGCACGCCGTTTCTCCTCAGGTACAGGTAGTGATATGCACAATACCGGAGGTACCGGTGCGTGATAGCAACCTGCAAAGAGCGGTTGTCAACGCAAACCAAGAGATATGGCGGATGAGTCGAAAGAAAGGCTTTGGGTGGTGGAAATAAACAGAGAGGTGCATAGGTGGGGTGGTTTTCAACGAGACAGAATTCACTTCGATGGGCGGCTAGGTCATGAGGTGGGTTGGTGACTTGCAGTAGCTTTTTTGGGGGGCAAGCGGGCCTTTCGGGGTGCAGGATAGCTAGTAACGAGGAAAACAACCAGGGAGACTTTTTGACAGGTGGTATGGACAGATACGATTCCAAAGTGGCACCAGTATCTAACATAGGTAGAGTCCGGGGCCGAAATAGACGTAGCCACGAGCACCGAGCAAATTCAGACATAGGGTATATTAACATGCAGGGTGGTAGGAACAGGCTGAAGTGGGAAGAGATAGAAGAACAGCTAAGGGAGGAGAGGCCGATGGTATACGGTTTTGTAGAAACACATCTCAAGGACATAAAACAACCTCCTAACAATGCAGACTACGCGTGGGAATATTGTAATAGAACAGAAGGCAGCAGAAAGGGGGGTGGTATTGGGGCATTCATTCATAAAAGTACAGACTGGCAAAGGGTCAAGCAGGAGTGCAAGGAACATTTATGGCTAAAAGGGAAAGTCGCAGGGCAAATGACACTCCTTGGTTTCGTGTATTTGTGGACGGGAGCAAAGGCCAGAGAGGAAAACCAGGCAATGGTAGAGTGTATATCAAATGACATCCAGGAGTTAGCAGGAGAGTGTGAGATAATTATACTAGAAGATATGAATGCGCACATAAAATATATAGATGAGTATGCCGACCCAACGGGCAAAATGATCATGGATATGTGTGAAAGGCTTGATTTGATCATTTGCAACAGTACCGAGAAGTGTGAAGGGCCAATAACATTGGAGGTAGGAAGGCTGCAGTCGACGATAGATTACGCACTGATGTCACATAGGATGTATGCTAAGCTCAAGGGAATGCACATAGATGAAGGTGGCTCCAGAAGTCTGGGTAGTGATCACAAACGTATCAAGCTAAGTTTTAGAAGAGCAGTGAAAGTGGGAAGGAGACAAGATGAGCAACTACAAAAAAAAATTTATTCAGAAAGGCAAATTGAAACAGCCACTAAACAAATTGAGAAAGTAATCACTGAGTATAATAATAAAACAGTGTGAACATACAGAAATCTAATTAGGCTGTTTGAGCTAGAGCTTGATAAGGCACGTGACAAGTCACCCCGGAAAAGAAGACACAAACCCAAAAGCTGGTGGGATGAGGATGTTAAGAGAGCCATCGCAAAACGTCAGGAAGCCTCTAGGAAAAACAGACATGCTAAGCAGCGGAGTGAACCGACAGATGATGTTGAAAGAAAATGGGAAATCTTTCTAAGCTGTATAAGGAATGCATCCCTTCTGATCAATGAAAAGATTAAAAGAAAGGGAGCTCAGTGGCTGGCAGATGTACATAAAAAAGATAAAAAGGCAGCTGCGAAATTTTGGAATCATCTAAACTCCCTAAGAAATGAGACGAGCCTAGAGCAGATCTATGTTTATAACTACAGCTCAAGGTGCTAGGCTAGAAGGGGACGAAGCTATTGATTATATAAGAACAAGGGTGACAGAAAAATTTTAACAAAGAAGAGCTTTATGCACCACAATAGACAAGGATAAATCAAGTGGCGCAATGGCTCCATTTTCACAACAAGAGCGGGAAAGGGCTGAGGAAAGTGTTCCGTGTAGTACATCAACAGGCCCAGATGGCATTCCAATTATGCTGATAAAGACATTAGGTCCGAAGTCTAAGCAGGCTTTGAGAGAGGCAGTGAGCAAAATAATAATCGATGGAGAAGTTCCCGATGGATGGAAACTTAGCAGGCTGAGCATGATCTATAAAGGAAAGGGGGACAAAGCTGACAAAAATAACAACCGTCCTATAACAGTGACATCAGTGGTCTACAGGCTGGCGATGCAGATTATAAAGGAAAGACTGCAGGCATGGATAGAGGATGAGGGGGTGCTGGGGGAACTGCAGAATGGGTTTCGAAAACACAGGAGGTTGGAAGACAACCTGTTCTCACTGACGCAGTGCATCGAAATAGCAGAAAAGGAACACAGGCCCCTGTAACTAGCATTTATGGATATCAAGGGAGCGTACGACAGCGTGGTTCAAGAGGAATTGTGGGGGATACTGGAAACACTAGGCGTGCAAGATGTAGTCACTAATTTTTCAAAGAATATCTATAAAGGTAACAAGGCAATTATAAAGTGGGAAAAACAGGTATCCAAGCCTGCAGAGGTAAAACGGGGGCTTAGGCAGGGGTGTCCCCTGTCACCCTTATTATTCGTGATGTACCTACAAGGATTAGAGGCCAAATTAGAGGGAAGTAAACTGGGCTTCAACCTCTCTTTCGTCAAACAAGGAAAACTCATTGAACAGGCACTACCAGCATTGATGTACGCAGATGATATAGTGCTAATGGCCGACAACAAGGAAGATTTGCAGAGATTGGTGGACATCTGCGGTAATGAGGGAGATAGGTTAGATTTCAGATTCAGTAAGAAAAAAAATCTCCAGTCATGATTTTTAATCATAATGAAGGTAGTGGACTTAGAATGCAGAAGGTCACGCTAGAGATAACAGATAAATACAAATATGTGGGCGTATGGATAAGCAATGAGGCCGAGTACCTAAGGGAACACAAAATATACGTGTCGACTAAAGGAAACAGGAATGCAGCGGTAATGAAAAACAGGGCACTGTGGAATTAGAATAGGTATGATGTTGTGAGAGGAATATGGAAAGGGGTCATGGTTCCTGGTCTGACGTTTGGCAATGCGGACTTGTGCATGAGATCAGAAGTTCAAGCAAGATTAGACATGAAGCAACGTGGAATAGGTAGGCTTGCCTTAGGAGCTCACGGGAATACACAAAATCAGGGAGTACAAGGTGATATGGGATGGACATCGTTTGAGGGCAGGGAAGCTAGCAGCAAGATAAAATTTGAGAAGCGATTGAGAGAAATGGGGGAGAGCGTTGGGCTACGAAGGTATTCAGCTACTTGTACATGAAATATGTCGATACAAAATGGAGGAAGCGAACCAGAAAATTGACTGGTAAATACTTGGAAAACAGCAGGGGGCCAAACCAAAAAGAATTATCGGTTAAGAAGAAGGTGAGGGAAGCTGAGACCGATATGTGGAGAATTGGCATGATTAAGAAGTCCGCACTAGAGATCTATCGAACCTTTAAGCAGGAAATTGCCAAGGAAAGGATCTATGATAATACTCGGGGTAGTTCTCTACTGTTTGAGGCCAGGACGGGAGTACTGCGAACCAAGACATATCGGGCCAAATACGAAGGGGTAGACACGGTATGCAGTGCGTGTGGAGAGGAAGAAGAAACTGCCGAACACTTGATAATGTTCTGTAAAGGGCTTCACCCTATAGTTCAGGATGATGGCGCAGCGTTTTTCAAAGCACTGGGGTTTAGGGACAGGGAGGGCAAAATAGACTTTAAGCGGGTAGACTTAACTAGAAGGAGGTTATCTGATTGGTGGCTAAAGTCAAGGCACAAGTGAAAATTAAACCCTTCACTGCAAAGTACGAATCCTCAAACTCACTTTTTAAAGAAAAAAAATAAATCTAGCTTTTGGTTCATTAGGTATTACGGCTTGGTGGCGCTAGCCACCGTCCGATCTAAAGGGTACAGCCCTATCCATCTATTCATCCATCCATGGGTAGTGAGCGGCGCTGCGGCGCACTTCGCAGAGTTTTCCTCGAGTGCGCTGCTTTTTTTTTTCCAGAGGGGGTAGCTGCTTTACAAGTACTTCGTCAATCGGTGATTGCGGTGGGTTACTCTGAAATGCCTGAAGGTGTCAATGACAAAAAAAAAAAAAAAGATCCACCGTCGCTGCATTATGCTTGTCCGCAAAACTTAATGCTTCTGTTCAGCCTCGTGAAGAGTCCCAAGGGTGGCAACGTGGATCACTTAGTGGAGGAGTCGCTCTGTTTGTAGAAAAAATGCGGCATGAGGTGGAATAAAATGAGGAAGACTTCGAAAGACTTCCATCTGATGCACTAGCGGTGTCTGTCGCTCATGAATCGTACACCGCTGAGCGGCGGATGGTCACTCTTTATATTATGTGGCAAGCTACGCTGTGAGAAATCTGGTACTTCGTAATAATCGTGATGAGTGCAAGAATGCCCGCCTTGTTTCGCCGTGTTGGTGGTTTCGCGTTATAAGTAACATCGTTGCTGGTATAAAACGTTACGTTGGCAATTAGTATTTGACGCACTCGTTATACATGTAGAAATGGAGCTGCTGCTTAAATTGTGCGAGTTGTAGTTGTCAGCAAGTCGTTCCTGCAACACGGTAGCGCTATTTATCAGTTATGTTTTCAAAATACAATTTGCTTCTGCTGATAGTACAGGTCGCGGAGCATTAAGTTTGCAGTACCTGGAAAAGCAAGGTTCACGTTTCCATAAATAGTTGCAATTCTAGCGGGCCTTGTGTAGGTTAAAAGGGCAAAAATTATTTACACTGCAAATACCTGCAATTATGGTCCACTAGCAGATGCAAGCTGTCAGAATTACTGTATTTTTTTAGGTTAGTGATCATATCTTTGCGGAGAGGGTTGACGGTGAAATAATATTTCGGCTTTCCGTGACAATGAGTAATGAATTAAACATGCCCACGTTGTTATAAGCCATCACATGCAACTCTCCGGTGCACATTAGGCCACTGTGTTCTACGTCCGGCATCTTGTGCAAAATTTGCTAGTTTAATTCACCTAAATTAGCTATAGTTGTTTTAGTCAGAAACTTCATTTCTTTTCTTTCAATAGGTCGAGGAGCATGGGACTAAAGGCTCAAGGGATTGACAAAGTGTCGACCCAGTCACAAGTTGGCAAATCAGCAATACACGACAGACATTCATACATGTAGAATAAAAAAATAACTTTACAAGTATAAAATGACACCAAGTACGAATACAAAAGTTATGAAATAAAGCTCCACAAATACAGAGCGACGGAATACATATGTATCATGGCTTGGCATGAACATGAAAAGCAAAAGTCAATGAGTAGAGTGACCAAATTTCTGGGAGATCTACTATTCGGAGAAGTCAATTAGCGGGGCGAAGCATCTAACGTGGCGATTTTGATTACTTAAAATTACATATATATACAGCGCTACAGTTGAGAATTATAGTAAGAAATTAATTACACATAATAATATAATGTAGTGTCAGAAATCATCAGGATCAAAACAATACACTACACAGAGACATCACAGTAAAAGATACAATACAGTAATTTAAAAATGCGCAAGACAGCCATTCGTAGCGACGTTTCTTGCAATATTTAAATAGATTCATAGGAAGTTCTCAATGGCAGAAGGAAGGACAAAGGGTCAATGTCTTCGTGGTGTAAGGTGGTTAATAGGTAAAGTAGCCTGTAGGACAATGTTGATCCTAAACGCTTCTAGGAACAGGTAAAATCGACATTTATTTCTTCGTGCCTAGTGAGACAAACACTTGAGTTTACGTTTATCTTAGCAAGAAAAATTATGGTACTACAACCATGTTTAACGAATGCTTTATGACATGTCAATTATAAGTACGAGGTTTAATAAAACGATATTCTGGCTCCCGCAGCGCGGGCACATTGATTCAAACTTCTGATCTTGAAGTATAATCGACAGAGAACCCCAGGTGGTCGAAATTTCCGGAGCCCTCCACTACAGCGTCTCTCTTAATCTTATGGCGGTTTGGGGACGTTAAACTAAACATATCAAGGCCTTTTCAAGAATGGTTTTCAGAGACGCGACTTTAAAGAGCTTAGGTGCCATGTACTGCCCTACGCTTGCTCGATCAAAATGACTTTACCGAAAATGGTTCACCACCACACAGAGTGGGAGCAATTTTTGTGGAGAGCGTTTTTGTGTGTTGTCTCGTTTGTCTCCTCCGCAAGTTACCCGCGCCGGTGCATGCAGCGCCCCAAGCGGCATCGACGCGCTTTGGGGACCGGTTTCGGCGGCCGCTTTTCACACCTCCCCATTCTAGCCACCCTATATGCGCTGCCTGGCGTTCTTACAGGATTTGATTGTTTGGTCTGTAGATGCTTATTATTTCTTTATCTTAATCATGAGCACAATAACTAGACGCATAATGCTGTGACCTTTGTTTTTACAACTTCTATAAATCATCTTTGAGCCCCGCATATCACCTTTTGGACTACCCTTCTTTCAGTGCAGTCTGGTCTAGCCACATTGGCATCAACAAGCAAATTGGTTCCGCGCGCATGTGCATATAGCTCACTAGTCGCTCCTACAAAATGGGTAAAGTCAAAAAGAATCAGAAAGATTTTCAGAAAGTGAAGTTGAAGGTGGGGCGAAAACTACCGAAAGGCCTGAATGTAACGGACACCAGCTTCAAGACCAAAAAAATAGTCTTGCGCGACCGCCTGTCAAAGCCGTCCACCAGTGAGCCCACGACAACACGAAAGCTCAGCGTTCAGGTACGCGCTGCACATGCTTACAGTAATTCACTTCGGATCATTACTGTGAGCTCGATTTCTTATAAGTTGCTGAACTGCCCCTACGTGATAGAGGCAGTTGCAACGTGAATCATAAAGTCCGCATGCTTTCGAATGGCTGTGCTAGCACCTTAATTACGACGTGGCGACTTTGCCGTCCTCGAAACACATCCGCAGTACTAGACGCAAATACTACATTAGCGTGGTGGTAAAGTGGTAAAATAATAATAATAAATTTCGCGCGTTGTAGAATAGGGTGGGTAAAGAGGACTGAACTTGAAGAGACGTGCAAGTTGATGGCTCCTGCTGCAATATGAAGTAATGCGTGTTGTTGGGCTAGTGGGGTCGTTTATTTTGAAGACATGTTTAAACTGCGCCAAGGAGACAATACGTTAGAAACATCGGTGTGGCTAGGGTTACGTCCATACGTAACTGTAACGGAGTTTCTAGCGATACGTCTCGACGTAACGATAGAAGCCGTTGAAGTTATGTCCAGACGTAAAAATAAAACATGTTAGAGTTACGTCCAGCGTGACAACAATACACGACCGGCTGGTTAAACTTGCCGAAACCGATACAGAGGAGCAAAGATTCGTTCCCGTGTTGCCCACTTCACTGAAGAGGAACCCACTAAAAGATCCCTTGGGGATGAAAAGAGACATGCACTTTCTAAATAAATACTGCAAATTGAGTCGCGGGGTTACCTTTGCACAGAGACATGTGAAATACGAGCCGAATTTGAAGATTATTACAAAAGTTTGTTCACCGTGGCTGAGCTTCAGGAGAATTTTGAAGAAGAAGCTGACCTCTTCATTGCCCTTGTGCCTCAGTTACAAGATGATGATAGACTCACTGTAGATGGGCCAATAACCAGAGAGGAAATTAGATTTGCAATAAAAATGTTGCAGAAAAACAAAACTCCTGGCCCAGATGGCCTTAGTGGCGAATTTTACATTTCAGAAACTTCCGATACCTTTCCTTAAGCAACTTTTAAAAGAGGCTTATGACCGTGGTTAACTTCCTCCTTCAATCAGGGCCATACAACATTAATCCCAAAAAATGCTGATCCTGACGCATTAGAGGGAGTTAACAAATATAGACCTATATGGTTATGTAACGTTGACTACAAAATATTTGCTAAATTGTTGACAAATGGGCTACACACAGTGATTACTAAATGCGTAGATGACCACTAAATATGTGAAATTCGCGGTTGCTCTATACAGACAAACATTCATATTGCACGTTCAGTTCTTGAGTGTATTGATGGTAGCATGGACCAAGCAGCTCTCTTTCAAATAGACCTTGCAAAAGCATTGGATAGGGTACAGCATGCTTTTTTGTTCCGGCTCCTAAGACACCTGCAGTTGGGTGATGTACTGTACTATGGTATTTCACTCTGTTATAAGAATTGCACAACTAGGCTAATTGTAAATCGCACACTTTCCAATATAATAGAGTTAAATTCATCTGCACGTCAGGGATGTCCGCTCTCGCCTTTGCTTTTTGAAATTTATCTGGAATCATTATGTTTAAGTGTGCTTCTAAAGTCTACCATAAAAAGCTACCGATATTATGCTGAGGAAGTTAACGTTCCAGCTTACGCAGATGACATTGCCTTCTTTTGCGCTGATGAACCCAGCATTCAAGAATCAGTCAACACTACTTTACGTTTCTGTGAAGTCGCTGGCGCCAGCATAAATTTTGATAAAAGTAGTGGATTCTGGCTAGGCATGTGGGCCCAAACTCCCTCGGTCTTCGCAAATATTCATTGGAATGCGACTCCGATGAAATACCTTGCTGTGCCTCTCGATAGCTATCGTAACAGCGGCCCACACTGGACCGCTGCGATAACTACAATCCGCCGAAAGGTGGCAACATGGCACGGACGAGAGCTTTCCATTTTTGCCAGAGCGAAAGTGTGCAATATATTTCTTGTATCAAACCTTATTTATATTCTGCAGGTGTTGCACTGCTCTCGTGTACACATTCAAGCCTTTCATAGGATATTTGCCTGCTTTATTTGGAGCTCTTCCTGGGAACCCATGAGAAGAAAAAATCTTTTTCTTCCGCTTGAAAAGGGTGGCCTCGGCCTTGTGCATTTGTTCGTGCGACAGTTGGTGATGCGATTTTTTTTACCTCAAGGATGTGTGCCACCCCTTTCTTTCAGCGGTTCTTCGTAATCGTCTATGTTACCACCTTCCTTTTTATTCATGTCACAACAAGCTTTACTAAACAATTGTCGTTGCAGGGATTCCTAAAAGAAATCGTTGATACTGTCAATTCTTTGAAAGCCAGGTTTACTTTAGAGTATTTGTATACTATTGACAGAACAAATTTAACCGCTGCACTTGTGAATAACCTTTTCCCCGAACCTGTTTATCGAAAGCCATATTCACTTTTGCCTGGTCACGATGTATTATTTCGTGTACGTAGAATGTGGATACCTCCTTCAGCGAAAACATTTTTCTTTAAACTGCACACT
This sequence comes from Rhipicephalus microplus, assembly GCF_043290135.1. Lineage (NCBI taxonomy): Eukaryota > Metazoa > Arthropoda > Arachnida > Ixodida > Ixodidae > Rhipicephalus > Rhipicephalus microplus. The sequence continues at coordinate 218,182,794 of NC_134701.1, read as the reverse complement.
TCCACGCTGCCAGTGAAAACGTGGCTGAATGAAAGATAATTATACGTACACTGGACAGCGAATTGTAGACTATGCAACCAACCTGAGACTATGGAGCATTGTTTTATTCATTGTCGTGACGCTGTTTATTTTTGGGACATTCTAAAAAGAACATTAAGAAAATAACTTCTAATCACAGCTCATGGTATTAGGTTCCTCCCATTCAAAAAGAGTAATACTTTTTATGACCTGTTTATGTTGTTGGGACTTTATTCACTATGGAAAACTCGCATGATTGATAGACACGCTGAGCCACCACGGTCGACGAGATCTGTCTTCCGAGAAGCAGCTGCTCAAGTGCGCAGTGTTGTTGAGACTTTTAACCCCGTTCCGGAGTGGCTTCCCGTTCTTGACGCTTGTGTGTGTTTGCCCGAGTTCTGATGAAGTAAGTTGTGTGTACTTTACCGGTGATAATTTCATTCATTAAAGAAAAAAAAAAAACGGCAGCAGCGGCGTAGTTGGCTAACGCAGCTCGTGAACGACTGTGAGTCGTTGGTTCAAGCCCAACCAAATATATTTTTTTTTGCACAAGTGTTCTTCCTTCTAAACAGTGCAGCATTAATGTTTCAAAGGTACCCCTTGTATGTATATATAAATAAATATATATATATATATATACTTAAAATAGCCTTCGTGGTCGCGGAGGACGCACGAAACCGCGTTGCTACAGCGCTGCACAGTTCTGCTGTAGCAAGCACACCGCAAAGTGACATTATTTCAGTGACACATGAGCAAATTTCAGAGACTGCCAAGTGATTATCAAACTGAAGTGCATATTGTGAACCACACGACGGATGTAACCTTAGCAGCTAATCATCGTTACGGCTGGACGTAACTTTCACCTTTCGCAAAAGCTACGCCTAGACGTAACGATAGCAGCCGTTAAGGTTAGGTGCAGACGTAAAAATAAGACGGGGGGAAAAGGATTTTAAAAGAAAAAGAAGAAAAAAAGTGAGCCCCGTAACTGTCTCTCAGGGGGAGGACACCTCAACAATTTCTAACGCAGCATGTGCAGGATGATGAGGTCGTTAGTTCAAGCCCTATTAAAAATTCTGTGTATTTTTTTGTGCAATTATTTTTTAAACAGTGCAGCATTAATGTGCCAAAGGCGTTGCTTATATATACATTTTTTTTTACTTAAAGAAAATAGCCTTCCGGACACGCAAAATCGTGTTGCTACAGCGTCATACAGTTCTGCTGAAGCAAAATAGCGAGTGTTAGCGATGAAAGCGCACCACGAGGTTATCCCAGCGTGGGCGTTGGGGGCTTTTCTTTTTCGTTTTGCCTTCTGAGGTGATTTTTTTTTCACGTTTATACTATTACACCCTTAAATATTATATATATATATATATATATATATATATATATATATATATATATATATATATATATATATATATATATATATATATATATATATATATATATATATATGAGGTCTAACAGTCAATAGTGCCAAGGAATGTATAGGGGAAGTTATTAGAACCAATGTAATGTGAAAATGTAAATAAGAAGAAGGAAAAGTGGGTGAAAAAATCGAACATCGAACGCATTATTCAAAGGTCGTAGGTTCGATTCCTGCTCGCGGCAAGCTATATTTTCACCCACTTTTCTTCTTATTTACATTATATTGGTTCTAATAACTTCCCCTATGTTGTCTGTTAGATCTCATTAATACTGTGTGAAAACACGGAAAAACGAGCCCTTAGGTATACACTTCTTTATATATATATATATATATATATATATATATGAGATCTAACAGACAATAATGCCAAGGAAAGTATAGGGGAAGATATTAGACCAAATTGTAAAGTAAAAATATGAAGAAAAGTTATCTTTTCACCCACTTTTCTTCATATTTTTACTTTACAATTTGGTCTAATATCTTCCCCTATACTTTCCTTGGCATTATTGTCTGTTAGATCTCATAATTATTGTGTAAAAACACGGAAAAACGAGCCCTTAGGTATACACTTCTTTCCTTATATATATATATATATATATATATATATATATATATATATATAGGCAGGCATGGTGGTTTAGTGGCCGTAGCGTTGCAAGTAGTCAAGTAGATCCTCTGTGAGCGGTCACAACGTGGTTTATTTCGGCGCGTTTCGGCCTAGAGTTTCGACGTTTTAGCCTAGAGCCTATGAAGGCCAGACTCTAGGCCGAAACGTCGAAATAAACCACGTTGTGACTGCTCACGGGGAATCTACTCGACAATATATATATATATATTGAGTCAGTTTTGTCACTCAGTAATAACCATAATCTATATTTCAAGTGTACGTGTCTTCCATCCACTGTCTGATGTGACGCAATCGCGCTGTGGTTAATACAGGCCTAAAACAGGCTATGAATGCTCAATATTAGTTCGAAATAAATAAGAGGTTCTGAAATAATGCAAACTACGTGATCAACCAAGAATTATTCACGATAATTAATCCAAAATCACGATAAATTCTCCAAAATTTCTGCTGTCACCTATAGCCTAATATCGCAGCTACAGGCTGCTAGAAGTGGCAAAGCGCTACAAGTAGGCTGCACGGGCCAACGTTTAAAGATACTTCCACAAAACACCTTTACATCGGCACGAACTGCACCATTAAAACTAGGCGGATGAGGTTTTCGGACGACGAGATATTTACATGTCGCGACGCAAGACAGCTGTAACTACTGCTACCGTATGGGCACAACCCTAGTGAGCACAGGCACACAAAGCATACTTGCATCTGGTTGGAGAGCCACTGTTTGCCACTAACCGCGGTGTGGGCAGGGTTCCATCATGATTGCTCCGCTTGTTGACCACTTCAAGGAAGCTAACGAAAAAGCAGTACCCAATACGGTAGAGTGGTACCGGCAACATCTTCCAAAAGTTCGTCAGCTGGTCTGTCTCAACAGAGCTGCTGATACGCGAAAAAGTGTGGCACAATAAACGACGCAGCTTTCAACACAGAAGTGATTCCGGTAAATCGGTGAATCTGAGCTTATGATTGCTTCATTCGGCGAGCGGCAGTGTCAAACGTTACCGTAGCAGATGTTAAGGTCGCCATGGGAGCGCTACCGTTGGGTGTAGTTACTGCTGGACATAACAATAGCTCTGGCTATAGTTACGTCTGGACGTAACCATTGCGGTGCTTACTGTTACGGCTGGACGTAACCCTAGCCACACCATAACTGTAAGCACTGCAATCGTTACGTCCAGATAACTATAGCCACCACAACCGTTACATCTAGACGTAACTATAGCCAGCTTTATTGTTACGTCCAGCCAAAACTATAGCCAACGGTAGCGCTACGTCCAGACATAGCTATAGCTACTGCTTGTGTAAAGTCCATGGTCCCACGTTTGCATCTGTTTGCATCTGTTGCGGTAACGTTTGGCACTGCCGCTCGCCGAGCAGTCATAAGCTCAGATTCACCGATTTACCAGAACCACTTGTGTGTTGAAAGCTGCGTCGTTTATTGTGCTGTACTTTTTAGTGTATCAGCAGCTCTGTTGAGACAGACCAGCTGACGAACTTTCGGAAGACGTTGCCGGTACTACTCTACCGTATCAGATGCTGCCTTTCGTTAGCTTCCATGAAGCTGTCAATAAGCGGAGCAATCATGATGGAATTCTGCCCACACCGCGGTTAGTGGTAAACAGCGGCTCTCCAACTGGATGCAAGTACAGTTTGCGTGCCCGTGCTGATGTATAAAACGTTCACAATGGTTACGCCCATACGGTAACAGTACTTAGAGCAGTCCCATGTCGCGACATGTAAATATCTTGTCGTCCGAAAACCTCATCCGCCTAGTTGTAATGGCGCGGCCCGTGTCAATGTAGTATCTATAAAAGTGTTCTGTAGAAGTATCTCTAAACGTTGGATCGCGCAGTCAACTTGTAGCGCATTGCCCCTTGTAGCAGCCTGCAGCTGCGTTATTACACTACAGGTGACAGTGGCGATTTTGGAAGAATTTATCGTGATTTTAAATACAATATCGTGAATAATACTTGGTTGATCACGTAGTTTGCATTGTTTAAGAACCTCTCACTTACTTTGCACTGATATTTAGCATTGATAGCCTGTTTTAGGCCTGTATTGACCACAGCGCGATCGCGTCACATCAGACAGTGGATAGACGATACGTACACATGAAATATAGATTAATATAGATTGCGGTTATTGTTGAGCAACAAAAAGACATCCATCTGACTCGTTATATATATATATATTTAGGGATTTAATGGTAAAAACATGAAAAAATCACCTCGGAATACAAAGCAGTCACTGAGGCCATAGAGTTTTCTGTGGGAAACTCTAAGACTCATAGAGTTAATACACAGACTCTACAGGAAAAGCTCCCAATAGCGCCCATGCTGGGATAATCTCGCGGTGCGCTTTCGTCGCTAATACTCACTATTTTGCTACAGCAGAACTGTACGGTGTTGTAGCAACGCGGTTTTGCACATACGCCACGGCCACAAAGGCTATTTTCTTTAAGAAAAATAATATATATATAAGCGATGCCCTTAGAACATTAATGCTGCACTGTTTTAAAAATACTTGTGCAAAAAAGTAATAAATAAATTAAATTTCTGGTAGGGCTTGAACCAACGACCCCACTGCCCTGCACGCCCTGCGATAGCCAACTATGCCACTGCTGCCGATTGGCTTGGGGGGTTTAACAAGCCAGTTTTGTATTGATGTCACGCTGGACGTAACTCTAACATGTCTTATTAACTCTAACATGTATTAACTTTAACGGCTTCTATTGTTACGTCAACGCTAGACACTGCGTAGAAACATAGATAACGCTCATCCATGAAGTGCAGATTTCCAATTAACTGTGTTTCTTTCTTGAAGGTACAGTGTTTATAAATTTCAACAAGGAGCAATTGCATTGACGATCTTACATTGTACACAAATGTGGCAAGACCATGTGCATGTTACAGTCCGGGACAGATCAGTCTGCCCATCTGAAAAATCTTGCTCCTTGCATGATAAAGGTAGTGAGGGTGAACTAACACAAATGTCACCTCTTCTTGCTATGATGAATGCCTCGATTTCTCTTTCTTTACATGTTCATGCCTTGGAAAGGCATTTGACTTTTTTGTTTTGTTTTTTCTAGCTGAGGAAAACATCTGTTGCAGTTCTTGCAGCGTGAGAACTGAGTTGGTAAATAAATACGTGCAGGAACACAAGCGAATTTATACGCATTGACTCAGGCAGTAAGCTTGCCTTACATTGCAAGAACTGCGACAGCTGTTTTCCAAAGCAAGAAATTACGAAATTCCTTTCCAAGTCAAGAACAACAGAAAAAGAAGTTATCGAGGCATTCTTCATAGCAAAAAGGGTGACACTTGTGTCACTTCATTATCTTTGCCATGCAAAAAATAAGATTTCTTAGATGGGCACATTAGGATCCTACCGGGATTGTAACGCATACATGGCCTTGCCACATTTCTGCGGAATCTAAGAGTGTCGGCGTGATTTCTCCTTGTGCAAATTTATTGTTGTGGGGATTCGCAAGGCAATGATCAGTGGGACCATCTCTGAGTGCGAAGGGCGAGTGTGTGCACGGGCTGTAGACGCTGGACTGCTCGAGTATATGTGTCCGTACCGGCTGTCTGCCTACTACTTGGTGCCGCTATTAAACTCCCTTGCAGAGTGGTGGAGGTGTGAATTCCCCACTACATTATAAGTGGTGTATGTTCTAGAAATCTACACAATTAAAAGCCTGCGCCTTGTGTGTGTATGTGTGTGCTACGCTTCTGACGTGTTATCTTCTTCGCACACTTTAAACATGTCTTTGTCACATGCTGCCAAGACTCGTAAATGAACTCCATAGATGTGGTATTGATTTAAATACAACCAAAAACTATGCAATCAAAGTGTTTTTTTGTCACCAAGGATTAATGCATCTTCTTGTTAAGGGTACAGCTTTTGTTCGACACAATTTCAAATTTTAATGTTTTTTTTTTCTTCTTGTTCACCTAAAAATTGTGTAAAGGAAAGCTCATTTCGTTGTCAGGATTTGGGAAGGATTCATTAAAAGAAATGGTAAAAATATTGTATTATATAGTCTTATGTATAACTGTTTTATTGTTCGGTGGCATTAGTATACGTATTATTTTCCATAAAAACTGTATAAGTATTGTACGCTCTCGCTATATGCCCTGCAAAACGGCGGCTCGAGGCTTCTTGAGTGAATAGTTAAACTTTTTCTCGAGCCCTCGCGTTGCACAACACACGAACTTATGGGCGAAATAAAGTAATACAGTTTTATTTGCTTTGATTTGAAATGCCAAGCACAGTTTATTATATAACTGTTTTCATGTTCTCGTACTATACATTGAAAAGTTGTTTTAGACTGGGAAGAGATTTTTCACGTGCCAGCTGAGGACAAGTGCCCTACGAAACATTAAAGTGTTGAATTTAGACTTTATTATTTTTCTATGTATCACATTTTATAAAGGGGTCGGAACAAAATGTTTTCATTTGGTCCCCCGGAAAAAGTCCTGTCCTGCTTCTCCTGTGGAATGAAAAAAAAAAGTTTTTGATAATGGTTTGTAACAATTTATGTTTGTATAAAAAATTTTAAATTAAGGTCACAAAAAATTGTTTTTAAAAACTAATTTTTCTCATAAGTGAATTACAAATTTCCTGAGCAGGCTGAACGTTTCACATCAAGGGAATAAGCGTGATCTTACAAGTAGCGAATAACCGAGTGTAATCTCCGATATGCGAGACGGCTGTTCTGTTTGAACTTCAGCACCAACAGTGCCTTTTCCATGCTGGCACACCAAGGTTCACTTGCGTTATTATTAACGGCTTCAGTTTGCCACTCTTTTCTTTTCTGACAAAATTCAACACATCCTTACTTTTGGAATTCCTGCCTGAAGTGCTCTCCGATACTGTCCCCTGAGGTATGCACCTATTTTCAGGTTCGATATCCTTGGTTTTTTCCATTGGGCAGCTTTTTCCTTAAACGGAATATTGATAAACAATATTTTGGATGCACTTGGGAATAAAGTACTAATAGATAATGTTTGAGTTATCTTTTGTTTAATTGTTCGTTTAGGGACGAAGCTCGTTAAGGCGTCACCTGATCGTCCTCTGTAGTAACCATCTCTCTCAGGTATGTGCCACAGGGTAGTTCAGTTCTTGGAATGTCTGCCAAATGGCGGTACTTTTATATAATCAATATATGATGAAAAGATGTGAGATGGTGGTACTTGGAGTGTTCACTAGACGAACAGACAGACAGACAGATCGACTCGCGGTTGGACAGACGCTTTGCCCCACTCATTATCATTCAGTCTGTGGACATGCTGCGATCTTTTTTTTTCTTTTTTCAGTTCAGGTTCTGTTCAGTTCCCACACCTTGACTTTTATAGCTTATAGACATGTGTTGGTGTGCATATATATATTTTTTAGGATTTGATCAGCCGGTTGCACCACTACAATGCGGCCAGCCGCATGGACGCCTTGACCGGATTGCGTGAACTTGGTCGCAGTCATGCTGGTGCATTTAGTCCGCATCTTAAGCCCCTGCTCGAGATCTTGGGAACGCTCTGCACAGACAAAGAAGGCAATGTACGTCAGTCTGCTCTTAAGGTAAGATTGCCCATGTCACTCGTTCTGAAAAACAAAAAAAAAAAAAACGCTCTTGGGGGGGGGGGGGGTATTTTATTTTATTGAATTATTTACCTGCCCCTTTTATGACCCCCCCCTCTCTTTGAGAGCAAACATAAGCAAAGCACAACATAATTTCCCTGCCCTCGTAAAGGAGATAGATGTCACGGGGGCTCTCTCCAGTAAAAAAAAGCTCTGCCACTGCCCTGCTTGGGTAATTTAAGAGTAAATGGGCGTGGACCTTGTTTGTTTTAGAAACAAATTCCTTCTTTAACATTGATCTCTCAGCTTGCGTGTCAGCGGTTTAACCGCCCACTTTTTAAAGCAGCTAGGTGAAAAGTTGGAGAAATTCTATGCAGTATTGAAAAAGTAGTTTTTGAATCTGTGTTGATAAGTGTCTTTTTTTCTTCTCGTCCACTGCATGGTCTGTACAAAGTTACATTGTGCCACGTCATCCTTGCCACATGTGTTTGCGCAAGTTCGATGTAGCATCCCTGTTCCTTGCCCTCACGAATTTGAGTGTAACAAAAAACATTTGTTCTATTTCACCTTGGTGTCATGTTGGCCACACACACTGTTGCAACCTCATTGCTTGCCAAAATGTCGGTCGCATGTAGTTTCATGTTATGAACACTTCTAGCTCAGTTGGTCATCTTTCCTGACACGTGTCAGAATCGCACCAGATTATGCACACTTCAGTGACACATTGCCACAATAAGAGCAGCGATTAGGAGGACTGAATATTAAGCAACTTTGTATGTTGCTACAACAAAGGCTTGTAAACAGGTCGCCTCCCTTTCCGTAGCCACCTGAGTAAACAAATGGGCAGCTCTCTTTTTTTATACAAGTTACCTGGCTGTCAGGCACGGAGCATACACACACCAGCGCAAAGAAAATCAATTGTAGCCCTGAGAAAGTCAAGTCCACTTATCAAAACGTCAGCTCCAGCACAAAACTCCTTACTATGTACTGATGGGCTAGTTAGTTAGCCATGATTTTTGAAGAAGCAGCGCACAGAAGGTCGCAAGACACACAGACATAAAGCGACACAGATGCAGTGCTTGTGTTTGCATCTTTTTATGTGCGCGTGTTTATGTCCTGTGCGCTGCGCTGCTTCGAAAACTGCAACCCCTGTTTACGAATTTCTCATTGTTGACTGTAGATAATGGTTTGGTTATAGTATACTGCCATGTATTGGATCTTGTTCTCATTATCATTCAATCAGTTTTTTGTGTCTCTATGAAGTATTTCAGGCCGTATTGGCAGATTCTGTATGTAGCAAACAGATTTTGTCATTAACAATTGCTAGTAAATGAGCGAAATTGCAGAATACTATTTAGTGAACCACTATTATGCATAACTGGAATGATTGGATGAGCATTGATATAAAGACAGTTACTGTTATATATAGTGAGACTCTAAGTATGCGAACAAAGAAGAAAAGTAATAGTGACAGTAGGCTGAGTAAGTAGATAGGGTTTCATTATATTAGTAACTGCTGGGTCTGTACACGAGGACACAAAGTGTGAGAAGTCTTCGGGTTGACATGTAGACTTGCATGTCTTCGAGATTGATGGGTGACAGTGCCACTCCCAAATATGTGCAGACAACCTGTGCACGTACCTTCGTTTCTGCCACAGTGCATCCTTAGGTTATAATAATATTTGTTGGGGTTTAACGTCCCAAAACCATCATATGGTTATAAGAAACATGCCGCAGTAGAGGGCTCCAGAAATTTCATTCGCCTCCATCGAAAATGCAGCCACAGCGGCTGGAATTCGATCCTGTGATGCCTTTAAGTTTATTCATCATTTTGTTGTCCTTTGTGCACTTGTCCGTGAATCTAACTACTTCAATGAGAAATTTAAAGCTTCAGCAAATACTGTGCATAACATACCAGAGCAGTTCGTACAAAACATAATATGATTCATTTTCTTTCTTGTTCTTCTTACCTAGTGCATGGCGACACACTGAGTGAGTTGATGCCAAGCTGCCTAGCCTTGTAACGGTGAATCTGTCTGGTTTAGTTCAAGCAACACTGACAGAAATATAAACTAAGTTGAGTAGTTGAACTTTGTTTTCCTCTTTGTGAACCCTGGACAAACTAAGCGATGAATGTATGGCAATTAGTAGCTCAGTTAAAAGTTTTCCTCTCATGCTCGTCCAAAAGCATGTATTCTGTAGGTGATTTATAAACCACTTTCTCCTCAGGTATTGCGCTTGGTGCTTGGCTCGGTGTCAAGTGATTGCCTTTCGCCTTTCGGGCCACTGCTGCTCTCTCAGCTGGGCTGTGCAGTGAACAACCTGTCAGCTGCAGTTCGCCACGATGCCCTTGACTTGCTCGGCCTGTTGCTTGACGTCGTGCCCTCCCTGGCTGTGCGTGCACCATACGGCAGCTTGTGCAACTTCCTCAACATGATATCCACCTCTGCTGAGTCATCAGCAGCCGGCAAGCATCGCCGAGTCCTTTCTTCTCAGGTGCGCCTGCATTGTAGGAGCACTTGCAGTGCACAAAATGATGTGACGTGCTTGTTTGTTTCATTGTGGTACAGTTGTTGGAACAGAACTTTGGTTTATTCAATACGTATGCAGCAATGATCACACACTTTGAAGATCTAGATATAAAACTTAATTAGGCTGGCATTAAAGATATCTTACTGCTAAGTAGGAACTGAAAAAAACACCATTGGAGAGAAAACATAATTTGCTGCAAAAACAGTTTTCCTTCAGTCATGACTCGTACCGTATTTACTCGCATAATCCTCGCACTTTTTTTGCCGGAAAACCAATGAAAAGTTGGGGGGTGCGAAAATTATGCGGGGAAAACTTTCTACGAAAACATACAGAGCGAAAAAAAAAACGAAGTGGCCGAAAATCGGAATTCTCACACCAGCAACTAACAGCAAGCTTTAAGAAGTACTAATTAAAACTTACCTCAACAATAAAAGCAGAGGTTCAACACAAGACAAGATTTATTTGAGACACAAAAAGTGGAAGCAAATAGTCGAAAATTAGAATACCATACGCAATGCTTGCGGACATTGCGGGCGTAGCGGTAGCGTTCGTCGCTCAACAGGGGCCCTCAAAAGGTAAGCGTGGGACGTCAGTAATGGGCTGGTGTCTATTTAACAGAATCGTCCGCAGTTTTCTTCTGAATAAATAAAGTTTACCATCAATCCCAGTTTTAGGCACACGGCAGGCCCAACGCGTCTTGGTGGCTTTCAGCTGCCGTCACCAGTAGCAGTCACAAAACTCGTAAACTCCGAAGGGCCTACCGGCGGCCCTGTTGCCATTCTTTAGTGCATGATCTATCACTTGCAACTTGAAAGCAGCCGTAGAGCTTCAGTATAGCCTCATAACATGACAAGATTACCGTCACAACATACAAAACACGCCGCAACGCGCACTGGCCACTTCGGCTTGGCTTAGATTGTATTGAATCTCTGTGAAATAGTTCGCATGATGCTTAAGAGATGGCGCCAGATAGCATGCACTATCATCATCAGTGGCTGGAAAGAGCAGACGACATTATTGTAGCAGTTTTTGAGGGTGCGATAATTACTCGAGGAAAAAAAGAAATTGGATTTTTCTTGGGCGATGTGGGGGGATGCGAGAATTATGCGAGTGCGAGGATTACGCTAGCAAATACGGTATGCGTTCTGATAGGACTGTGCTGCCAACAATGGAAGAAGGAACTGATACATATGATGATAAAAGAGTGTCATATGGCAGTTTTGATGATTTAATAAATGTAACATTCTACTATTTGAGGTTGAGAGAACAATAGTGTAATCAGACAGTTTACTTGGAGCTCAAGGGCATCCCTGTATCTGCTAGGATTCCTGCGATCGAGGATTCAGCATGGGGTGAATGCCGACCTTGCAGACGACGGTCTTCAGTTTATTGAATTGAGCATCCCGGTGTTGTCTGATGCCAGGACTGAGAACACAGTGACGCTATGGTTTGCCGGCCTTGTTCCACCAGAGAACATGAGCCTCTGTAAGCTTCGGTTTTGGGTGCGCTCCTCCAGGGCATGCCCACTGCAATGCTTTCGGTGTGGCCATCTCGGTCACACAACAACCACACAGGTGCCCCAACTGTTGCCTATGCTGTGGTTGGAGCTACTCCTCAACAGAGAGTTGCATTGCAAAAGCTCGATGTCTAAACTGTGGTGACAACCACGCTATGAACACTCCTGCCTGTCATAAATGGCAAGAGGAATGCAGGGTTGTCACCTTCATGGCCTCCTCTATAGACTCACTATCAATGCGAGCTGTGCGCCCAATGGTACAGAAGGAGAGTCTCTCCCACTTTTCCTGTTTTTCTGCCACCAGCAAAGGTATCGGCACAAACCCAGGATGCCTGCAATGCACCATGTCCTGCATGTCCTGTCCACCGGAAGGTTGGTGGCCATAAAATGCTACACAGTCCCGCTCCCAAGGCGTCTCCTGTTTCCCCCGCTGTCAGGCCATCTGCAGAGCTCTCGCCGTGGTACTGCGGGATGATCCGCGAGACGCTATCATCACACCGCTGCAGCTTGCACGTTGCGCCATACGCGAGCTGCTCCCATCAGACAGTCCTCTGAAAGCCATTTGTCTTCAGGCACGTGGTCTGCAAAACAATTCCTGCCATCATGGCTAGCTTACAAGGGCCCAATAACCACCAGGCCCACGTCTTGAAGGCAGTTCACTTCTTTGGGGACATTGGGCTGGACTATGGGCTGCAGAAGCCATCCGCCGCTCTCATCTTATTCTTCTCTCTTTTTTCCATCTTTACTTCCCTTTTCCTTTTGCCCTACAGACGCTGAGATGCGCTCCAATTTAGGAAAGCAGGAATTGCGTCTTTTCTCAACCGCTCCTTCTCAATGGAGAGAAGAGACAGTTTGTGGCTTCTTAGAGGAACAAAGTCAATGCCAAGAAGAGTAAAGGGAAGTTATGTAAGGTAATGGTCAAGTTTAGGCAATGCAAATAAAAATATTTGTGTACATAATGCACACCTGTGCTGTATTTACTATTCACCCCAGAGTACGCTTTTTCCTGTGATAGACTTACAGTAGAATAATTTTGCTTAATATCATTAGATAGTACATAAGAAGATGTATACTTCAAACATGGTACTATACATGAGGCATGCTACCTTCATCCAGATACTATTGGGTGATCTGTTGCAGACTTAGGGAACCTATCATACGAATTTCGATTTTAACATATTACGTAAAGGAGTGGTGCCATCAAATTTCGAGGCACTAACAAGCCTCTGTGGCTTTCCTTTGTGTGCAAGGACACTCCACATAAATGGTAGGAGGCAGGAAACGTTTAGAATATATTTTAGTTTACTTCCACAGTGCACCCAAATGCTCTATCTCCCGATAGAGGCCCATCGCCAGCATGTTCAGCGCTGGCGTAGCTCTTTAGGAAGGGCAACAAAGGTGTAGTGGCAAGGCATAGCGGCTGCTGCAGCTATCGGCGTGTTTGTTTTGCAGGTGCTTGTGTGGCACGTGTGCGAGAACAAACAATACTCAGCACAATGTGCGTCGCAGCTTTGTGTGGCCACTTGACCAAGCCACCAGCACTGAACTCGGCACCCAGAAACTGAAACTGAAAATTGTCCACATAAATAAGGTCATATTAAATTCTTTGCGAAAATGAAAGAATCTTGGTGCATGTTTAATGCTTCTTGAAGCTACAAAATTGCTTGCATGAAAGAACACGCTAACCAGAAATATGGTGGCACCGCACCTTTAAAGGGACACTAAAGGTAAATATTAAGTTGATGTTATTTGATGAAATAGTTGTCCAGGAACATTGCATTGCTATTTTTGCGCCAGAAAAGTGCTAATTTTGGAATAAAATCACGTTTCAGTGGTCCGAATCACGTTAACGCATTTGAAATCCCTCGCATTAAAGTGGTCCGTCTCATCTCTCTGTTGCCATGCACAACGTTGCCTGGCTTTACTGCATGGCTGCCCACATCAGTAGCAGTAGAGTGAAACTAGGGAAAACCACAGCAGCAACAACGGCCAATGAAGAATTTTCTGCCATGGTATCTGAGATGGCGGGCATGCTTGGCTCAGCTGGGCTCCACTAGATGGCACCACCTGTCCAGTTAAACTAGGCGAAAATGAAACTTTTGAACCACTCGTGCCATTCCCCATAGTAACGCCTGGTGAGTCTTCTTTTTTATAAAAACCAAACAGAAACGGACAAAGAGCATTTTATTTCGTCTCTTGATGCATGGAAGGTTCTTTTTTTCATTGCAGCTGGTTTGATTACTAGTGATTAATTGTAGTGGGAAACTCTCACGTCATCGGGATCATTTCTAAAATATCCCACTCGAAGTGCTCGTTCTGTGGTACATTGGCTTAATTTCTCGGTAAGTAGCGCACTGATGTTTAGTGACTTTAGCGTCCTTTTAAGGTCGCACGAATGAAGATAATTTGATTCAAGTGAACACGCAGTGTTGATCTTCTGCTGTCTTGCTCGTGTGTATCAACATTTTTTTTTCCCCTTTCACAGCTGGGCCAGCGCCACACTAATCGTGCCGTGTGGGTGCGTGTCTTGTCGTCCATGGAACGATTCCTGGCGGTTGCTCTGCGAGTCTGGTTTCCCACGGCAGCAGAAGACAACAGCCCTGCCTCTGTGGATGTTGAAGCAGAAGCCAAAACTGTGCGGGTTGGCGGTAAAACTTTGGCGTGCATCACACTGTACAAGAATGGCCTGGAGCCGCAACCTTGTTCATCTGCTTTTCGCCTTTATGACGGCTTGCTGTCAGCAGGAACCAGTAGCAGCAGTGAACGTAAGGGCGCAGCCAGTGGCAGTAATGCTAGCAGCAGCAAGGAGAACGCCCGCGAGTTTGCCCTCGAGCTGGTCCCCTTGCTCTTGGACATGTGGGTTGAAGCGGATCCCGACTCTGGTGCGTGCCCTACCTTTTCTTTGTAAATAGATGAACATGGGGCAGGGTATTCTCTATCAGTCACTTTTGGGCAAACAATGGCCTTTGCAGGAATTAATTTACCACTGTGCCAAATAAATGCCTTGTTTTCTATGGTCAACCTAGGGCACGATTCTCACGGTGTCGACTTCGCCGGAACGCATTCAGTTACGCAAAAAATATGGTGAGTCGTGATGTAGCGCTCTTGACCACATCGACGCACCGAATGTGCCGGCACATTTCCAGTGTAAAGAGAAAGAAAATAGACGAAATGTGCAGTAACGGGATTCCTAAACAAACTTGACATGTCTGAACTTGAGTATGAATGTCTTGAGATGTTTGAAGAATGCTGCAGGGAATGCGTACCGACCTTCCAGGTGCCTCAGGCTGGCGGCTGCGTTAAACCTAATTCAAGGGCTAACAGTAATATTAGAGTTTATACACAGCCTCCGAAATGTGCAACCAGAAGCGAATCTCTGGGGGCAGAATTCGATGCAGCGAAACGCATTCAGTCTTTCTCAGTTGTGTCAAGAATTGGGAAAGCTGCATGGTGTCAAAATGACGCTGCGGAAGAAAGACCGGAAAAAGACGCGTGCTGCTACCCGAGCTACAGCCAATCAGTGGAGGCCGAAATGTACATGTCCATTATGTGGACACCACTAGAATAGCTGCCCTAGTTCTTGTTTTTTTGCCACATCAGCTTCGTTGACACTTGTGCAAGGAGTGATGTTGATTGTAAATGCCAGCTCTCTGCTACTGATCATTGTGAAACTTCATGGAACTAACACTGTGCCTAGAGGTTGCTATTCGATAATAGTGCCCTAGACATGAATACTTTGACAGTAGACTCTCATTAAACAGAACGCAAAAGGACCAGGAAAATGTGTTCTAGTTAACAGTAGTCCCGTTTACTAGGAGATAATATGGGGGCAGAATCCAAGTATGAAACCGACGCCTCCTTTATTTAAGGTACTGATGAATGGCTCGTGTTGCCAGCGGAGTCGCTCTGCCTTCGCGGTGGCACTTGCGTTGCGACCTACACTATCATCAAGGCGTTTTTACTTGTGACCCGTGGGGGCGCATCAGTTGAGAGTTATTCGAGATCTGCAATTACAAACGACCATTTTTGGAGGCTACGCAAAATGTCAAGTTGTTGCACCGCCCGCAACAAGTGGCGCTAGCAACTGACACAAATCGAAAATGAAGGAGAGAAAGGGTGTGGCAGCTGTTTTCGTTCTCATGCGGCCGACATCTAAACAGAGGAGGCGCTGATTAAACTAATCATATCAGAGGCAGTTGTTCTATTTAAGTAGCAGTATTGTTTGACAGATTTATGTTTATTGGGAGTCTACTGTGTGTATGATTTTTGAAATTGCCTAATGACTGCTGAGGATATTATGTTCATATATATGGTGCTACTCAGTGCAAGGGCCAGTTATGGCCAAATAGGGCTAAAAAATGTTGTAATAGGGAAGAAATGACTATGGATAGGTGTAAAATAACTCTATTTGGGGCTGCAACGATGTGTATACAGTAGACTTGCAATAATTAAAACTCTGATAATTCATACTTTTGGTTAATTCAAGCAAAATTCAATTTTTGGTTGGCCCTCTATACTTTTATAGCATTTAAAAGCATCTTAATTCAAACTGATTATTTGGTTAATTCATACTTATTGCGATTCTCTACTGCAAAATATCTGCTGCTTTCCCACTACTATTTAAAAATTTGCGTGCTTATATAATCCTAACAGTCTAAAAACGACTAATAAGTGCCTTAGGCCTTCAAGGAAAAAGGCTTTCCTAGTGAACAAATGTTTTAAATGAAGCACACGCACGGTGAACCGTGATGTTTCTCAACTGGTCTAGGGAGGTTTGTGCTGAAGCCACATATAGCAATAAAGCAGTTGGCAATTCACGGTTTCTTTAAAAGGTCTGATCAGCTGTAAATGGCCGATAAATTTGTGAACCTTACACTTTTGCTTTTTCTTCATTGGGTGCAGTGAGGGTTTAAAATGCTTAAAAGATTTTTTAAGTCTGATAAAATCAACACCTAATTATATTGTGTGGTGTCACCTAGCCCAGATTCATATATCTGAGAACTTTTGATACTTCAAACTTCTTGATAATTTAAACACAATTTAGAGGTTCCTTCGAGTTGGAATTAACGAGAGTCGACTGTATAACCAAATACATAAAATAGGTATACAGTTAAACCTGCCTATAATAAAATTCCATATAACAAATTCCTCAATAAAACAGAATTTTCATATTTTCCGCAATTACTTCATAAAAGCACAAATACTTGCGCTATATCGCTCTATATCGAAACCGTTGAACATCAAAACCGTAAACGTGTGAGTCCCTGATAAATTGGATTGGTTGCACCATCTAACGGGGCCAAAATGAGCCAGGCAATCACAAAATTGTTATTGCAGCAACATTGTGCATTGTACATCTGGTGTAAAAACATTGCAGCAGTGTAATCACGAATTAGTTATCTCTTTAATCACTGTCACCTCAAAAGAATTAGGTGTAAACTGTGTTCATTACTGTGGTTGCATGAAGTGGCACAAGATGTCGACACCACCGTGTCAGTAACCTTGTATTTCTTCGTCCTTTTGCGCATACAAGGATACTGTACATCATAAAAATCATCTTGCGAATTCACCACAGTGGTGATTCAATCCTGTCCAAGTTAAATATAGTCTAAATACAGTTAGCATCACCATTTGTGGTTTGTATAAAATAAAGGTATACGTTTATGTATGTACGCAAACCTTTACATACGGAGAGCTAAAACGTAGAAAAGTATGCGTTCCGGTAAGACGGTACGTGTAAACCAGTATGCAGTAACACGTTAACGTAAGGAAGTATACGTACAAGCTAAAAGCCCCTAATAACAGTTCTTTACCGCTAAACAAGTGTTTTAGGTGAGCCAAGCCTTCAGTTCTCCTTTTGTTTAATTTGTGTGTTTATTTTTCCAATATTTCTGCCAACCTGCACATAATAAAATCTTCTTATATAGAATTTTTTCAGGAATTTCTCAATTTTGTTATATTCAGGGTTAACTCTATATGTAATAAAATCAAAATGATATAAGAGCTGTGCTATAAATAAAATATGACCTTTCGAGCTATCTGCAGAGTGAAGCCCTGGGTCATTGTGTTGTGCGCTAATGTTATTGTGAAAAAAAAAAATGATGTGGGACCAATTGTTGTTTGAATGAGTACTCAACAGTGTTTAACAGCAGACGTGTAACTGACATGCAGCATTCATAGTAAAAGCAAGGTGTTGCTACACTCTTTTGGGTAGTGGCTGCTTTGCAATACAGTGTACGCATGAATTCATTGGTGTAGCGTGGTGGTGTACGACCTTTTGACTACACTAGTTGTAATACTATCCAGTCTTGCTGCAATGCCACTGTAGTTGGATTGTTAGCAGGATTGGGCTCTATAGCTTCTTTTGAAGTGTTAATGTTGTTTCGTATAAGGCTTTGCTCACAGTTGAATTGGGTGTAAAGTAATGCTTATTTTGTATATTCGTATTTAAAATGTGGTGACTCTTAGGTCCAACTAAGATAGCATGAATCTGCCCTGATACACTCCGACTCGATATAATGAACCCGGATATAATGAAATATCTGTTATAATGAAGTAAATGAACATCTAGTAAACATTTAGTGTTATGAATAAAACTTCATAACGAATTTACAAATATAACAAACTTATCTTTTTGCAAGCAATTTTGTTATAATGAGGCTTGAGTGTAGATGGCAAAAACCTGTAATCACAAGAAGTTTGAATCACAACATGCTAGCTGAGCTCCCGCAACGTTTATGGTTCTGTTCCAGGAGAGAGTATGCCGCGTGACTCGCTGATCCTCATCGACTGCATCCTACGTGTGCTGCTGCTGCTTATTGAGTGGCTTCGCAAGGAGAGCCCCTCTAACGTTGGTTCTGTCTTCTTTCACTTTCAAAGTGCTTATTTATTATCACACTACAGTAGTCTAGTCTAGAGTGGTCTAAAAGGAAAGTGGATGCCACTTAATGGTGTTCATCTACATGAAAAAGTAGGTTTGGTCGTGTTTCTGTTTGCTGTAATAGAGTAGCACACAGTGCAAAGATGGCGAGACACATGAACGAAACACTGAGCTGTATGAAACCATTTACTATTTCAAACTGCACCCAAGTCTCATTATAAAAAAACTGCGTCTCAAATGAAAATAATTTTGTTATACCCAAAAATTTGCTATAAAGGTTTATTCCTAACATTAGATCTATTGCAAGACTATTTTTTATTTACTTCGTCAAAAACCCTTATTTCGTTATATCGAGGTTTGAGTGTACTATCTGCTACAGTCGAGCCACTTTATAAGAGACCCTGGTGTAAAATACAAGTGGGCTTAAAAGACACCAGTGTATCTACATCAGAATAGGGTTTGATTAGAGAATGATCGTGTGGTACCCTGCTTATCAGACACTATATAAAAGGCCCGATACTCCCTGGTACATGTCTCATGATCACTCCTGCTCCTCCTTTGGTTTCACCTTTATAGGTCTCATGGTTTGAAGAAAACTTTGGCACCCTACTGCTCAATCACTTTGAGTGTCGCTTCCCTCTCTCACATGACTGTTTGGCTGGAAGGGGGCAGCCTTTGACCAAGAAGTCAAAGAAGGACCCACTGTTTGATCGTCAGGTGGGCATTGAAGTCTCAGCTGCTTGCATGCTTTAATATATTTTCTATTTAAATGCACGAAACCTCAAGTACGTTCACTACAGTTCTAATGACACCTTATCATGTGTACTGTCTAGAAGATACAGCCGAAACTTGCAATAACGAAATCGCCGGGAAACCTAAAAATTTCGTTTTCGCGAGAATTTTATTGCCGCGAGTATGAGACATAAAAACAGTGATACGGCCAGCAGAACGAAAATTCATTGCCAGAAGTCGGTCAACTTACTTTGCCGACCCTTGCCATGCAACATCTTCAAAGCTCTCCCTTTGCACTGGAAAAAGTGGTTTATTGCTACGTCGTCGTCATGTGCGCCGAAAAAGGAGCGAAGAGTGTCCAGCGCATCCAAAACAACCCGCGGGTTGTTGTGGATGCGCTAGCGACACGTTCCTGCCTGCAGTCTCGCTGTCAGCGGAGTTAGGGCTAAAGCCGACTCCGATGACGTGCCGCGCTCGTAGACCGCGCGCCCGCCCGTAGTAATCTGATTGTGCATCCGGTGCGGCCACTCGTAGTAATCCGACCGTGCCGCCGCTTACAGCTTCGTTGCTTGCGACGAAGCACGTCGTTATGAGTATGCTAGCGCGTTGTTCCTGCCCGCAGTCTTGCTGTCGGCAGAGTGAGGGCTAAAGACTACTCCGATGACGCGCCGCGCTCGTAGTAACCTGATCGCGCATCCGCCTACTGCTCCTAACTAAAGCATAATTATATCTTAAGTGATCATCGAGCCGTGAACATGTCACGAAGTAGCAATTTTCGAGAGCTATGTTCTCGCGACGCACAAGCAGCAGACGACGATCTCCCGGAGCAAGCATCGGGCCAATGGCGAGGCGAGCTGAGGCAACCAGGTGGCCACAGCCAATCAAGGGCCTCGAAACGACCTTCAAATAATTGCTCTTTGTGCACTTGTTTTTAAGGAGGAGCCAGCTGAGGCGGGAAAGATAAAAACGGAGAAATGCTCTTTCCGATGAGCCCAAGAAGCCGCCTCCCCGCCCCGCCATCGCAAAGCCATAATTTTTTGAAAATCGCTGTTTTCTCGCGATTTTCAAAAAAATTATCGCTACCTAGGTGGGTGAAATGAATTTTCCGAAGCACTTCTACGCAGTTTTCAGTGCCTATATTATTTTGGAATCAGATACAAAAAGGGTTCGAGAAACTGAAAACTTGATTTTCAAAAAATCCTTTTGCCATTTTTCACAATCCCAAAGCCTCGTCCCCTCTTAAGTAAACGAAAATAGCGGTACCCGCGCTAGCGCGGCAAAAGCAGACGTTTAGAAATTTTGACTGCGCTTAACACGCATACTTTCGACATAGCATATTTTCGACAGTTAACCTTTGGAGGAAGGGTAAACGTTTGGCGGGAGGCCCGCACCGTGGTAGAAAATTTGTTAATGCGGGATCGCTGTCCAAAAACATTTCATTGCTGAGAGATCGTAATACATGGGCTTCTATGAACGTTCGCCGGGGATCTGGAAATATTTCGTTGCCGCAGGGATTTCGTACTTGCGGGATTTCGTTATTGCGGGTTTCGATTCTAGGTGAGTATTCTTGTGATGTATTTTCAAGGTAGTATTTACTCGAAAATAGACTGGGCACGATCGTAAGTCGACCCTTACTTACAATGTTCTTCGAGAAAAAAAGAAAAATTCAAATATAGGTCGACTCACATGTTTTTTTCTTTTTTTAGAGACAGAAAAATTGAAACGGAGCACACCTTTATTTATATAACGTAGGCCCTAATCGCTGCCGGGTCCGTAATCTTCGTCGGGCGAGCAAAGAATGACGTCGTCGTCGAATTGTTTGTAGTGATTTGCGGCTTCCCAAACGATGTCGTCATTGCTGCCATCAAGCACTTTTGAAATGCAGCACTTTTTAAAACCACTCACGATAATTTCTGCTGGCAAGTCTCTCCGCACGTCAGTCACCCACGTCGCGACTTCACTGAGGGAAGCTTTTTGCGGTGTTCTATAAGAATCGTTGCAGCATCCTCCTTCATGAGCGACTTTTTATAACTCCATGCCACCCGGTTCTTAAAGGGCTTGTTCACGGCTACGTCAAGTGACTGCTGTAACTAGCAAGGACGACGATACAGCATGATGGCCAGAACAAGAAGAACGATCCGTTTATTCAGTCACTGATTATATAGGCGCACGATAGCGCGCCGTGAGTATCTGCGCATGTCCGATGCGCAGTCGTGATGCAGTAGCCTTGCCGGATACATCCTTTCCGTTAACAACGAAATTACATACCCACCGAAACACTGGTAAGTACATGGAACTTCAAAAAATGATATCATACACTTGGTTAATGTCCTTGTCATAATGAAGACGCTGTGGTGGCTTCACGGTTCGAGTCGACCTTCTCAAAGCTGGCGTCGGTGGTGAAGTTGACTGATGCACCACAGGTGGCGAAGGGTTGCCCGACGTCGGAACTTCGCGACGTCGGCCATTGGCTGGCGAGGTTGAAGTTGCCACTGTCGGATGGCCACCAACGTTGTTGTCCGCTGGGCTGGAATAAATGTCGTCGTCGCTTTCCTCGATGAACCGTTCGCCAGTTTGAAGTAGGTGACGATGGTTGCGCCTTAACAGCTTCTCGTCCTCCGTTTTGACAAGGTAGGACCTTGGATATGGCGAACCCACCACTTGAGCTTTTCGGGACCATGCAGCGTCTCTGAGCCGCACGACGACACCCTTCGGCAGAGGAGGCAAAGGTCTTCCCTCTTGGGCCTGGCTGTGCTTTTTGACGTCGGTTGCGGTCACCGTACTGAAGTCCGGGAGGTTGGCGCGAAGGCGCCTTCCTTGCAGTAGTTCACCAGGGGATCGCCCGTCCTCCAGTGGGGTAGAGCGGTAGGCCAGCAGGCCCAGCCAGAAGTCGTCGCCCGAATCTGCAGTTTTTTCAAGATGTGCTTCACAACCTGCACACCTTTTTCCGCAAGCCCGTTTGACTGCGGATAATGAGGGCTTGAAGTGACGTGCGTGAAGTTGTATCTCCTTGAAAACAAAAGAAATTCATGGCTGGAAAATTGTGGGCCGTTATCAGTGCATACTTCGACGGGCACGCTAAATCTGGCAAAAATAGCGCTCAGTGCTGCGATGGTTGATTGCGCCGGCATGTCAGGTAGTTTCTGAACTTCCGGAAAGTTTGAAAAGGCGTCAAAGACAACGATGTACGAGTCCCCCGCAAACGAAAAAATATCAGCTCTAACTCTATGCCATGCACAACCTGGCACGGGCCGCATTTGAAGCGGTTCCTTGGGCTGTTTGTAAGCATACTTGCGGCATGTAGGACAAAGTTGCACCATGGAAGCAATCTCAGCGTTAAGCCCCGGATAAAACACGAGGCGTCTGGCCCTTTCTTTGCATTTTTGCATGCCGAGGTAACCTGCATGGATTTTTTCAAGCATAGTTTGTCGCATGCTTTTCGGAATAACAACCTTCGACGCCTTTAAAAGTATTCCGTGGACAAATGAGAGTTCTTGCTCAAAATGAGAGTTCATGCTCACCTTGTACTGGAAGCCCCACCGAAAAACTTGCGATCACCGACTGTAGGTAGCGGTCACGAGCCGTTGCCGCTTGCAGTTCTTTCTGCGTTGCTTCTGTGACACAGTAACCTAGAAGCTGGATTGCGTGAACTTCCACATCGGTAGTAGCACCAGCCTCGTCTTGGTTGTCAGCAGTTGACCGGGACAACATGTCAGTAAGAACAAGGTGCTTCCCAGGAATATACTGCAAAGCAAAATCATACTTGAACAACCTCAAAAAGAACCGTTGAAGGCGAGATGGCATGTCACTAATTTCCTTTTGAGCAATTGACAAGAGTGGCTTGTGGTCCGTTTCAATTGTGACTTTCTGGCCGTAGACGAACTGGTGAAATTTTTCGCATCCAAAGCAAATTCCTAGGGCCTCCTTTTCTATCTGTGCGAACAGTTTTTCTGCCTTAGCCAGTACTCGAGATGCGTAAGCTACGGGCCGCCACTCGTTAATGTGACGTTGCAGAAGAGCGGCACTGACGCCGTCCTTCGATGCATCGCAAGACAACTTTGTTCCCCGTCGTGGGTCAAATATTGCGAGCACGGGAGCGGTGGTCAGAATTTGCGTGATGCTTTTCCACTCTTTGGCGTGGTTTTCTGTCCACTCAAACTCAGAACTGGCCTTGATAAGAGTTCGTAACAGGGCCGTTCTTTCAGATAGCTGTGGCACGAACTTTCCAAAGTAGTTCAACACACCAAGCATACGTTGAACATCGGCCTTGCATGTTGGCACTGGCATTTGAACCAAACTTTTTACGAGCCCTGGATTTGGGGATATGCCGTTCGCACTTATGATATCACCCAGAAACCGTAGCTCTTTTACGCCAAACTTGCACTTGTGCGGATTAAACGTTAATCCATCTGTTTCAGCAGATTTGAGGACTGCTACCAGGCGCTCATCATGCTCTTCCTTCGTTGAGCCCCAGACCATGATATCATCTATATATATGAGCACACCTGGCAGACCGTCAAATATCTGACAAAGTGCCTGCTGAAACACCTCGGGTGCAGATGAGATGCCAAAAGGTAGCCTTAGAAAACTATATCTGCCAAAAGGCCACGAGAACGTACAGACCTTTGATGTTGTCTTGTCCAAGGGCACCTGATGAAAGCCGGCGTTTGCATCCAAACAGCTAAAATAAGTAGCACCGGTTAGCCGTGCTTCCAAGTCCTCGCGTCTGGGTAAAGGGAAATGCTTCCTCTTGATATACTTGTTCACTCTTCTGGGGTCCATGCAAACCCTTAGAGCACCGTCTTTTTTTTTCACCAGTACCAGAGGGCTTACCCAGTCGGTTGGCTCATTTTCTTTGACGATGATGCCCCCCCGGGTCATTCGCTGTAGTTCCTTCTTCAGAGGTTCCTGAAGTGCAAGTGGAACCCGGCGAGCAGGCTGAACGACCGGAACCGCGTCTGGATCCAGGACAATTCTGTACTGCGTTTTCAAGCAGCCGAGCCCTTGGAACAGGTGCCTGAAATCTTTCAAAAGTTCATACTCAGACGAGGCATTGACAGCGTCCACCGTACGTCGAACCAATCCAAGCGCTTCACTGGCATCGAGCCCAAGGATGGCTTGGCGGCCATTCTTTACGATGAAGAATTTCACGCTTATCTCGGTGGTTCCGACAGACACTTTCTGTGACATTCCATAACTTGAAATAACGCCCCCGTTGTAGGCGCGCAACACTGACACGGTTGGTTGCAATGCTTCTTTGGATCGAAGCTTACGGTACGTTGTAAATGGAAGTAAGCTTGCCTGCGAACCGGTGTCCACTTTGAACGTCACTTCTCTGCCATTTACTCGAGCCTTGATTGTCCAGTCTTTCTTGCGACAATTTTCGGAGCCGATTTCGAGAATCTCAAAGTCATTCTCATCGAGATTAGCTACTTCGCTAACAGCGGTAGACTTCTGGCAACAACTTGCAAAGTGGTTGTATTTGCGGCAAGAATGACATAATTTACCATATGCGGGGCATTGCTTAGGTTTATGTTTGCGGTTGCACTTCCTGCAGCAAATATCTTGATTATCGCGAGTCTGCTTTTTTTCCGCTGCTGCCGTTTTTTCGTCACCGTTTCGCCACTTGAAACTGCGTCAATGCTGTCTTCCGTCCTATTCCAAACTAGGCTCCTTAGTGCCACTGCTTCTGCCGCTTTACACATTTCCTCGGCTTTTAGTAGCGTCAGGCCTCTCTCGGCAAGCATTCTTTCACGCAGCTTTGGGTCGTTCGTACCAAACACAATTTGGTCTCTAATCAGTGAATCGTGCTGATCCCCAAACTTGCACTGTGTCGCCTGCTTCTTTAAGGGGGGAGGCTACCATCGGATATCAACTTTTTTGTTTATTGAGATATCTTAATGAAATTTTCAGGATAGACTTATAGCAAAAGCATTAGAAGAACTACAAAATTTCATCAAGTTATGTTCACTGGTTTTCAAGTTACAGCAGAATCTCAGGGTAGTGCACATGGTTCTCTTATTCCAGGCCTGGAGAACTTTCAAAAGGTGCTGGAACTGTGAAATTAACTATGATGATTCCCAGATTGATACTCCAGGGGGTAACAGAGCCCTTTTTTTGAATTTCCTTGCTGAAAAGTTTTAGCAGACCATCAAACTTTGTGTTCGTGATTAGCATATTATCAATCAAATTTTGATTAAATATAATAAATAACACACACAATATATTGAAAAAATGGGCTTGTCACCCCCTCAGAAATTTATTCATGTACATAATAAAAAAAGACTTATGGAAATCCAATGAGTGGTTCCAGAGATATGGCTGGAATAAGCAGCCTCACTAGCCAAAAAAGTCATTTTGAGAAAACGACGTTTGAAAGTTTTGAGCACATAGGCAGTTCTAAAATGAACCTGCAGCGTAACTGGAGGTGTCCTTTGGCACTCTCTTTCTTTGCCGCCTCTCCATCTTCTCTAGGGATCGCTTCTTAGCCTTTTTCAAGCGCAGAGAATCTTTCTCGGCTGCCCGTTGAATGGCCAGGTGGCCAGGTGTTAGCCCCACTGATGAAGCTAGCTCTTGGGTGGCCCTGTAGCAGCCAGCATTGTATCTTAGCACTGCATCATGCAGTGCTGTCTCCACAGCAATCAGTGACGCATGCTGCTCTTTGGGCATGAGGGACCACAGCACAGAGTGAAAGGACTCTGATGCATTCTGCGTCTTTGCTCCCAGGCAGCGTTGCAGAAGAGAAGCCTGTGAGAGCCTCTCATAAATGGGTAGAAGTGCATCTGCAACAACAGCAGCGCGTTGTTGATCCGCCGCCTCTTTCTCCTCGCACGTCAGGAAACTTGTTCGCAAATGCACAGTTGACGACGCGATCGCACTCGAGGCTGATGAAAGAGAAGATGCGGAAGCCACTGTCAATGAGCACGAGACACCAGGCGCACTTGTAATGACAAATTCTTGCACCGGCGGAGCAGGAGTCCCGTTGCTAGGCGCGTCGATGCGACCACTCTCTTGCGTAGATGAAGCAGAAGCTGCCCCACAGGTACCGTCGGCACGATCACCGTCGGCGCACGTGCGAGCGGAGAGCCTCGCCGCGCGGACAAGCTTCATAGCTCGCTTCCTTGCACCAAACGATTGTAGCGTCTTCTTTTTCGTTGGGCGCATCGTGAGCGAACACAACAACGGTCTCGTATAGACGGTTGAAAATCGTCTCGTAAAGACGGTTGAAAATCGTTTCGAAGACAGTTGAAACGTGGAGAGTATGCGAACGGCTGCAACGATACACGGAAGCGAGCGGAACACAAAGACGCCGGACGGAGGAGCAGCAGACGAGCGGCCGCATCGGCCGCATTGTGCGCAAGAGCGCTACGTGATCGCGCGCAGCAGCCAATGGCAGTCGCGGGCTCCCCCGCGTCCTTGGGGAGCGCGCGCTTCGCCCAATCCCAGCTGCGCGCCTCAGCCGCGGGAAACTTGAAAGCTCTCGCGAGCCCTCCAATCATGAGCGGCTTGCTCCTCTCCTGCGCTGCCGCCGGCGACGCAGGTGGCGGGGAAAGAAAGAGCAAGAATTCACAAACAAAACAACACCAAAATGGCGGCGCTCCGTCGAGCGGTCGAGAAACTGCGATCACGCCAAGTTGTGGTATTTTGAGCGCTCGCGCGCCGCTCGAGGGCCGCCGCGGCATGTTCTAAACTTTATTTCAAATGGTTTCGCGACGAATTAGACGTTGATATTTACAGAAAAGGTAGTTTATGACACATACTGCCCGAATATGTGGTTTGCCAAAAATCGACTTTTTCGCGATTTTTCGGTTTTCAAAAGCCGCGTCCCCCCTTAAGTACCGCACAAACTTCTCAAAAGGTTCTTTCTCCGCCTGGCTTCGTGTACGAAAAACATATCTTTCGTGAATTTCATGGCTCACCTCGGAGAAGTAGGCGTCGAACTTCTGCACGACCGTGTCGTAACATTCCTTGCTTTCTTCGGGGCCGTACTGAAAGTTGTTGAAGATGTCGAGCACTTCGTCTCCCGCGAAGCTCAGCAAGAGCGCCACTTTCGAGGAGTCACTTCTCGGGGCCTTCTCGGCTGCCGTTGCTTGCAGAAAAAGCTCGAACCTTTGCTTGAAGTGCTTCCAATTTTCAGACAAGTTGCCTGATAGGCGCAATGGCTCCGGCGGCTTCAGTAGGTCCATGGCGATTCCGCGCCGTTGCTGCTGTGCTTCGGTCCGCGGTGGCCACTTCTGACACCATGTAACTAGCAAGGACGACGATACAGCATGATGGCCAGAACAAGAAGAACAATCCGTTTATTCAGTCACTGATCAGTCGACTCCCGGTAATTCGAAGTCGCTTAATTGGAAGTTTCGGTTAATTAGAAATGAGCAAGTGGTCCCATCAGTTTTGCATGCAATCGTATAGAAAAAAATGCTCGATTATTCGAAGTTAAAAACCCATAATATTGGTTAATTAGAAGTTTTTTCAATCGACAGTCTCGTCGCAACCGTAATTTTACAGTAAAATGGGGAACTTTTCATATGCCAAAACATCTGCCGGACCGCGCTGGTGTCTTCGCCATCACTACTGTCCGCAGCGCCACAGATCTTGAAGCGGCAATCTTTTTAACGCTGGCGAATCGCATCGGCGGCATCGACTGACTCTTTAGTTGACTTTTGTCGAGACTCGAGTGTGTCACCGCGTCACCCGCACGCTGGGTTGATTGCACACGTGTTTCTGCGCTTCTGATTTTGAGTGTTGTGGTGGTGACGTACGTTTGATAATGCAACTCGTGGCCCTTACCGAACGCTAGACCTAGCGACGAAAGTCGAAGTCTTGAAGGAAGTTGACCAGGGAGGCACCGCCAAACAAGACATTGCAAGAAAGTACGGCATTAAGCCTAACACGCTGTCAACTTTCATAAAGAATAAGCGCTCAATATTGGATGCGTTTGAAAGTGAAAAATTCAAGACATCGCAGAAGCGGATGCGCACCGGCGCCTACCCCGAGTTGGAGGAAGCACTGCTGATTTGGATCAGAGAGGCACGAAACAACAAACTTCTTCTCAGTGGTGAAGTCGTCACGACAAAAGCGTCATCCCTTGCTGAAATGTTGGGCATCAACGACTTCACTGCTTCGGATGGGTGGCTTACGCGTTTCAAACATCGCCACGACTTGATTTTTAAAAGCGTGTGGGGGGAGAAGGCGTCAGTCGATGACGAAACGTGCCTGACATGGAAAGCGGGCAAGCTTCGCGAGTACGTCGAAGAATACCAGCCGGCAGACATTTTTAATGCAGACGAGACTGAGCTTTTTTATCGGCTGCTACCGGACAAGACCCTGACATTTAAAGACGACGACTGTTCTGGAGGCAAAAGAAGCAAAGAGAGAGTGTCAGTGCTAGTCGCGGCGAACATGACTGGCACAGAACGGTGTCGCCTGCTTGTGATCGGGAAGGCTGCCAAGCCTAGGTGCTTTAAAGGCGTGAAGGCGCTTCCTGTGGATTATGCCTCGAGCAGAAAGGCGTGGATGACATCCGATATATTTAAGGACTGGATCACGAAACTCGACCACAAGTTCGCGCAATCAAGCCGTAAGGTGTTGTTCCTTGTGGACCAATGTAGTGCCCACATGAACGTACCTGCCTTGAGTGCCATCCGTCTTGTGTACCTGCCTGCAAACACGACGTCCGTGTTGCAGCCCATGGACCAGGGCATAATAAAAAATGTGAAGGTATTGTACAGGCAGCATCTCGTCGAGCGCATGCTTTTGTGCATGGACAACTCGTCGCAACACGAGGTGAGTTTGCTTAGTGCCATCAACATGCTAGCGCGAGCTTCGACCCGGGTGAAAGAAGAAACCATTGCCAATTGTTTCCGGGCCTGTGGTTTCATGGAAAACTCGGGGGATGCTTCTTCTTGTGCGCCAGTGGAATTGCAAACAAATGAGCTCGACGACGGTAGCTTTCGCGCCGCTCTCGGTGACGTCCGTTTTGACGAGTATGTCGCTGTGGACAGCAACGTCGAAACATGCGGTCCACTAACGGACAGCGAAATCGTGCAGATGGTTCGGCCCATGACTGCATTCCTGAAAATGACGATGATGACGATGACATCGGAAATGAGCCACCACCGAGGGCTGCCGATGTAGCTGCAGGTCTTGCTCTTGCGCAGCGGTTTTTTGTTGGAGAACACAACGCCGAGGAGGCACTTCGACACGTGTATTCCTTACAAAACTTGCTAGCCGCAGCCAGATTCCGCAACCAGAAGAAGATGACAGACTATTTTTCCTCAAAACTGTCGCGCTTTTAAACTAATAAAAGTGCCGTTTTTAGTGCTTTTTGCTTAATTCAAAGTTCGTTTAATTCGAAGTTTTTTGTGGTTCCCGTGAACTTCGTATTAACGGGAGTCGACTGTATAGGCGCACGGTAGCGCGCCGTGAGTATTTGCGCATGTCCGATGCGCAGTCGTGGTGCAGTAGCCTTGCCGGATACAACTGCAGCTGGAACATCACACTGCCAGGTATAATGACCAGGTCTGTGTTGGCCTTGTTTAGAGCGTCCTTGACGCCCAGGCAAATGCGGCCTCCAAATGAATCCAGGACAAGCATATTTGGAAGGTGCAAGTTTGCTCCCGACTGCTTCATCCAAATCACTTGGAACCACTCTTTCACCATCTCCTTGTTCATAAATCTCTTTTCATTTGCGTGGTGATCACGTTTTTGAGGAATTGCTGATTTTTCGGGAGAGGGAGTTTTAACACATAACGCTGGAACTTTACCAGCCGTGCCTTGTACCCTGCCAGCAAACCCTGACAGATGGTTGTCCTACTTGCCTTGAACGTTGTGTCAACTGTCGGGCTTTCAGTTGTCCTTGCAGGAAACCGGGAGGCCTTTGGCACATTCCTCTTCCACATGGATCTTCAGTTCTTTTTCAAGAGCGTCATGTTTGCTGCTTGCTGGGCTGTGAAAAGCACGTCGCTGTTCGTTGCACGCAAACAATCAGTCCCGCTGCTTTCGCCAACGCCTAATAAACTTCTCATTCACACAGAACTCGCGCTGCGTGGCACGATGGCTCGAGTCCTCAGCAAAAAGTATCACTTGGCGCTTGAAGTCAGCTGTCAGCTGTGTAGCTCTGCCGACGTGACATCGTCCCAACCTTGCACAGGCAAACGCAAACCCTCACCTTGCCACGCCGACCATACATACAACTAACAAAGAGCGAAGGCAAGGCCTGACGTCGGTGCCAATGTGGCTGCGCGTCGGAAGGCGGCATTGCAGCGTGTGGTCCAGGGACTTCATGGCTTGCCTAGGGAAATCGTGGGTTTCATCGCAAACATGGCGGAGCGGCTGCATTTTGCGGGGGCTATGAAATGGCAGTATGCAGCTTTTTCACAGCTTTTGAATTAATAACCTTTTTTTATTACTTAGTGGGAAAACGGGGGGTGGTCTTTGTTCCAGATTTTATAATACATAACATGTGCACATATCAGGAACTGCTTG
Organism: Rhipicephalus microplus; assembly: GCF_043290135.1. Classification (NCBI taxonomy): domain Eukaryota; kingdom Metazoa; phylum Arthropoda; class Arachnida; order Ixodida; family Ixodidae; genus Rhipicephalus; species Rhipicephalus microplus. The sequence continues at coordinate 218,151,998 of NC_134701.1, read as the reverse complement.
AAGAACAGCTTGAGTAGTTTAAAGCATCAGATGTTTTTTTTTTGTTCTTGTTTTTTTTTTTTGCACCAGTATGCATTAGTATAAGTAAATAAAAAGGTGAAACCCGGCTTTCTAGATTAACTCTAAAAGCTGTTGATGCAGTTCGCGGTTTTATTTGGATCAGCATCTTTCTATACTGTCAAGAACGTAGGGCGAGGTTTTGGGATTTGAAGTAGGGATGTGTGAATATTCAAACTTTTGAATATTTTTCTCTATTCGATTCAATTCGCACCAGAATTTCACTTACTGAATTGTTCAAACTTTTGCAAAATAAACATGATGGTTTATAATAACGGAAAATCAGTGTACGGGGCACTTGGTCGTGCATTCTTCAGGTGCCCAATGTGAGAAACTTCTAGGCACTTTTCCTGGTGCGCTGAGCCACCTCTGCATGATGAGCTTGGCCAGTCTGTTCCCCAATGTGTGAAACAAGGGGCTAGCAGATAATGAGATTTGTTGTTGGCAAAGAAGTACTTTGCAGCTTGTTCGGTTTCACATGTTCGCTAGCGCAATTAGCAATGTTCGATGTGAGTGAAGTTAGGCCTAGTGATGACTCTGAGCAGTAAACTTCATCGCGGTGTGCATGGTCGTGGTGCCCAATGATTAAAACTACTTCGCTGCTTAAGCGGCGAAGCGAGTGAACTTCCAATAGGTTTGCCGCTTTCCCTCCCTTTGATGCTAAGTGTGAACGCGCTTTAAGCGCCAGCAGCATGAGTGAGGAAACTGCGGCCATTTATTGAGAGGCGGTGAAGGCAGGAAAGTTCAAAAGAAGATCGTGGACTTTTTTTGAGCAAGTAGAATTGACCCCAATAAAGTTCCTGTTCATCTTCATGTTCAGTTTTAACTGGTTTTTTCGTTCTGTAGAAGGGATAGGGTGTAATTAGCAGTGCCTGCATAAGACGAGGAAGAGGACCGTGGTATCGAGATTATTGCTCGCGACATGGAGGCTTGCTGTGCGACCAGGTAGTGAGTTAGGGCGGACTGAATCAATGTCCTCAAGTTGACCTATACATTCTCCGCGGAACATAGTAGTTGGGACCGACAGCAGGTTCATGACATAAATGGTTGCGGAGGAGTTTTCAATTGTGATAAGAGCAAATGGGAGAAGAAAGTGCTTACGGGAAGTGAATTTCGCTGACGGCGTAAACAAGGCGGTAGAAAAAGCGTAGTCGCAGGAGATTGGCACAATAGCAGACGACATAGGTATGATGTCTGTGTCCTCGGCGATGACGACACGAGAAAAGATGACTTGGCAGGAGCTATGTCTGAGATTGCTGATAATTCAAGCTCGGCACGGGCACAATTGACAACGGCATGATGCATGGAAAGAAAGTGCCAGCCCGATATAACGTCATGCGAGCAGTGCGGAAAGACGACGAATTCAACCACATACAAAACGTCCTGAATGAGTAGACGAGCTGTGCACGTGACGAAAGGTTGTATTTTCTCCCTTCTTTCTTCTATATGGCCGTGAACCCTCCTCATTTATGGATACCATTCTGTTGTATTGCCCAGATACTTCAGAGTCTACAACTCTCTCGGAAGTCGCCACCTATGTGGAATAATGCAGGCAGCTAGAACGTTCGTTGACTACACAAGACCAAGCACACCAAAAGGACCGCCATGACGCCAACCTGCATCCCCAGTCATGTTCGCCTGGAACATTGGTGTGGCTTCGCGTTGCCTCCTCAGCTCCAGGCCTTTCTTCAAAGCTGCTGCCTAAGTATGAAGGCCCCTACCGCATCCTGCATCAAGCATCCCCAATAAACTATATTGTCGAGCCCGTACAGTCATCCACAGATGGCCTCCGTCGCGGCCGTGAGACTTCACGTCGACCGACTGAAGCCGCACTATGACCCACCAGTCGGACCTGTGCCTTAGATTGCCAGGATGGCTCCTTTTCCACGGGGGAGTGATTTGTAGAATGGATAGGGTGCAATTAGCAGTGCCTGCAAAAGACGAGGAAGAGGACCGTGGTTCGTGCTCGTGATAGCTCCGATTCGGATCGCTGAGTGCTTGACCTGTGTTCGTTTTTTAATAAACATGTTGCAGACTCAACGCGTACTACCAGTTCACACTAATTCAGGATACGAATGTTTTGGGTGCTTTCTTCGAATTCGTATCGTCGACATTTAACTGTATTAATCTCTACAGCACCTGAATACAGCCATCTTGTCAAGAAATGTTGTGAAGAATTTGCCCTTTTGATGCATCCTCTGGATACATGTATGCTCACTTTACAATACCTTGATCTTTACGGTTGACTCTCTCCAAAAACTATAAAAAATGGGGGCAAGCTAGTGTGTTTAGTACCACATTTAAAGGTTCTTCACGAGTTGCGTCGCAACGTATCTTCACATACAGAGCTATTAAATATGAGCGGCGACACAGCAACCGTTGTTGGAGGGGCCCCAAGCCTTGATTGTAGTGCTGGTAAATGTGAATTAGTTTGGAAATACTATTAGTTAAAACAGTGTTTAAGTCACTGATCATTTTTTAGGTCGCCACCACTGCACAGTTTTGGCACCACTTAGATTATGGGCAGCATGTTGCAATTCGCATTGGGTGTGTCTGTACAGCAGCGGCGTGCTATACTGCAGGTGTCTGTGGCATCGATCAACTTGGGCATCTGTGAGGTGCTGGCTGGCCTGCTGGGTGTGCTCAGTGCGGACCAAGGGCAGCAAGTGTTGGCTTTCTTCGGTGAACTCATAAGCACCGGCCAAGTGCGTTCGGGAGACACGCGCGTCGTGGTCAAGATCGCTCGTCTTCTACTTCCCCGTGTGTCCCCCAGTAGTGAGGAGAACCATCAGCATTCCTTCCTTTCTGGTGTCTTTGTCGTGGGTCTCTTGAATGAACCCAAGAATGCAGTTAAACCTCCTTATAAAAGACATTTACCGGGGAGTAGTTCTTGTTCCTTACAAGTGGTCTCTCTTGTGAATAATGTAGGCCCGTGTGCTCAGATTTGGGTGCACGTTAAAGAACCCCAGGTGGTCAAAATTTCCGGAGCCATTCACTGCAGTGTCTCTCATAATGATATGGTGGTTTTGGTACGTTAAGTCCTACATATCTATCTTGTGAACAGGGTACCATGCTCTAATTATCTGATCAACCCCTATTTTGTTGCAAGCACGGTGGTGTCTCTTATACGCATTTATCATCTTTGCATCTTATACAGGGGTTCAGCTGTATTACAAAAACAGTGATCAGCAGATTTTTTTTCTTTTTCTTTGAGGCTTATGAAAGGCACGAGAACTTACTTTTCATCCTCAGCCTCTAGGTACACATGTACCACTGGACAAGAAGGCCTAATTCAATCTTGAATTACCACGGTGATTCTTTTTCCGATAATATGCCGAGGCAGTATGGGAGGTGGGGGGGGCTTCAATGCTTGGTGGTTAGATATCTTTAGTTTTCTTTACCACATCACAGTGCTGTACTGCAGTAGAGCTTACTGACCCAAATTTATCATCAAGTTTAAATAAGATCCCAGCCACAAACCCATTTGCGTGCTGAGACATGCACCCCATTTATATTTCCGACAGTATCCGCCAAAACAGTGCTGTTGAATTGATGTGAATACTTCAGACAACACAAGTGATTACGAGATGGTTAGGAGGGGCACACTTGCAGGAATACCGTGCATTGCTTGATATATCGAACATAAAAGTGAATGCGAATGAGTTGAGTATTTGCATATATAGGCCACTCATATGCGCGAGATTTCCAAGGGTTTTATAACTGTTTGGTAGAGCAAACATAATATTTCCACATTCAACTTAAACAGTGTTATTTGGCTTTTGACATTAAGAACCATGACACTGGAATGCCCAATTCATAAACAGATTTAAGATCACAATCCTGAACAAGAACTTGATTGAGATACGGGAACCTTACTTTCCAACCATGTCATTTCTCTAACCTATCTTCAACCTAAGTTGTAGTGACTTCTTACATTGTTCCTATTGTTCCCAGTTAAAGAAAAGCCTCTGAAAGCTACCACTTCAAAAAGTTTCTTTATCATGTATGCATTTACACTATGGGGTCTATGTTAGCAGCTCAATGCAGTGTAATTCAGCATCAACAACGCAGTGTAATTATGTAGGAGTTCTGTTTTTATTTTCAGACTGCCTGCAGTTGGTAGAGGCCATGCTGTCATTGTACGAGGAGGGTGACATACTTCAGCCGAAAGATGCCCGCTACATCCTCGACTTCTTTCACGAGCTCATACTAGGGCCACGAAAACTGTTAGAAGTTGTGTAAGTGAGAATTGCATCACTGCTCTTCAATGTTGCGGTAAAACCATCTCCGCAACTTAATTCTTACACATTGGGATCCTGGCGTAGTTACGATGCTTTGTGGTCTGAATTATGATATTAGACCGTGTGATATGCATTGCTGTCAATTGCTACAGCAGCGTAGTCACCGAGCAGTCTGACCTGTACATCCATCCCAAAGCGAAATTATAGGGACCCTGCTACACTGCTTCAAGTATTCATTGAACGAAATAATAAAGGAGTTTATTGTTTGACAAATCAATAACCTAAAAACTATTTAGGATTCATCAAGTGCAATGAGACTTGAAGGAAAGTGACATGCCTTTTTACACTTTTTCTCTACTAACGAGCATGCTGAAAGCTGTGCAGGGGGTCTGACAAGGGAGCAAGAAGATGGATTCATTCATCAGCGCGTGTCATGGGCTCTTTCTTTTCTTTTTTCTTCAAATGTGTGGTTTACTTACAGCTGCTTTCACTGGGATCGCGAGCACGCACAAGGGCAAATGGCGCCCTGCAAAGGCAGCTGCAATAATTATGCAGCACACGATTTTCAAATCAACCTGTGGTCATTCACTTTGTGTTTATGCAAATGGCTTGGTCATTTGAGTTTATGGCATTATTTGTCTAGAGCGAGCGATCCATAGCTGACCTTGAGAGTTGTTGAATTCGAACCGTGTGCCGCACTCTGATGTTTGGCTCACATGTTCTTAGGAGCCTCAACTACCAATCGGCGATGTTTTCTGACTGTGCTGAAAGAGTGTCGCAGTGCGTAGCATGTGGGAAATTTTGTCAGCCTTGTAACTGTGATAGAAAGATTAGGGGTGCATTGTGCATCATGCTCGCTTCCCTCCCGTTCAGACGTCCAGTGGTTGACCGTTTCCTGGGCTTGCTGCCAGTGCGGGTCTTGTGTGATAGGGGCGAGGGCCAGGAAGAAGCCTCCCTGCTCTTTCTGGGCAAGCTGAGCCAACTGCGGCTGCCCGCCCTCCTTGAGAGCCTACAGCATCGTTCACTGTTCTGCATAGGTACGGCCAACCCAACATTTCAAGATCTTTTGGTCGGAATCTGCGAGTAACTAAAAGTATGAAAGGAAAAATTGACAACTGCTCCTTTGTAGCAGAAAGCTACTAGTGAATCCATACAAGTTTCGCAGAAAGAGAATTTTCTTGGTTGAAAAAAAAATTTGTCCTTTTTCAGGGTTTCAACACGAAATGGGTCTTTTCCCTGTGTTCTCGCTCTACCTCTTGAGTTAACCAGCATTCTAGCGTCAGGCAGCACGAGGGTGAATCAGTCACTAGCTTGAAGCACTTGGAAAGGCATTCGTTTCAAGTTTACTTCTCGCACCAGGAAAATTTTTTTTTTTTTAAGAAGCTTTTTATTCTGTGAAATATATATACACTCGACTCCTCTTAAAGGGAACTCAAAAGGGATCCATAAAACTGTTCTAATTATCAGAAGTTTCATTTAAGCAAAGTACACTTATTTAGTGAACCAAGACCTTTATTCAAATTGCACAAACCTCACCTTACTCATGAGCATGAGTAGGAGAAAAAAGGAGTGGAGAGCGGTTTGTTTCGCAAGCTCGAGTTGTTTTTTCACGCAGCCATGCCTGATAAACTAGCTGGAAATTCTGGACAAGCCTTGTGCTCAAAATACTAGCGCTGCAAAAGTTCAACACCCTCTCTAGTTGATCGGTCTAATGGCCCCACTGCACTGGCATTATTGTCATCACATTCATCGCTGGAAGGTTAATCCTCATCTTGCGCTTTGGCAATAATTTGCTCGACCGTCTCTTCACGACAGGTACGAACATTTTCATCAATTGAGTCGTAGTCATACAGCGTGAAAGGGGTAGAGGGTACGACCTGACTGAATACTGTCCCAATGTCGGCATCAGCAGGGCTTTCTTCTTCACCACGTACTGCTTTCTTGCGCTTGAAAGCCAGCATGGTGAAAGCATTTGTGTATTGTAGTGGCCCTCACCAGCTCCCAGGCACAAGCCAAAATGTGGATGGCTGCCAATAAATCTATGCTGTAGCATTTCACGCTGCCGGCTCTATGTAGCATTTGATGGAGCAATTGTCTGCGGTAATGAACTTTAATGTTCTGAATAACCCCTTGATCCATTGGCTAGATCACTGCCATTGCATTGGCGAGCAAGAACTCCAGAGGGATGGCTTGGAGTACTTCAACCTGACCGGGGGCTGGGCAATTATTCATGATGAAGACAACCTTCCTGCCTTGCCCCGTAAATGTTGCGTCTTCCTCCCGAAGCCAGTTTTCTAAAATGGCCATGTTCATCCACACTTTTTCGTTCCCATGGTACGCAACGGGAAGGTGTCAAACGCCTTTTAAACAATGTGGGTGCCTTGATTTTCTTATTACGAACAGCTTCCATTTCTTGTCTCCTGCCATGTTTGCACCCACCAGCACAGTGATGCGATCTTTACTGCGTTTTCCTCCACTACAGGATTCGCGCTTGAAGGTGAGAGTATTTGGTGGAAACACCTTATAAAGAAACCCACCTTGCCGACGGTGAAGACGTCTCGTGGCTTATAGCTCATCAAAATTTCCTTAACGCCCCTGTTGCCAGTTGATGCAAATGTCCCCTGTTGACTGCACCACTCTCACCTGAGATTGATTTGAAAACTAGGCCATGGCGTGTTCTGAAGCTGCTGAGCCATCCGTTGCTTAGGACAGAGTTCTTAACACCCATTTGCATGGCGATCTCTCGAGCTCTCTGCTCGGGAATCGGTCCGCTTATGGGCAAATTGGAACTCTGTGCACGCTTGAACCACAGAAAAAGAACTTTTTCTAGTTGTTCAATAGGCGTCGTCCGCATCCGTTAAGATGTTAAAGGTCCCGTTCTTAACAGTGCCTTCAATCATTTCTCTGTCTTTCCAGATCCGTTGATTTCGGGATGTTTTTTTTTTTTCGCCGCCTCCATCTTGGGCAGGCCGCTTCGATCGAGCTCCTGAAGAGTTTGCAGCCTTTTTTTTCAAGCGAGAGTGCATAATGCTACCCCTTCCTTTCCATCGGGCTGAAATAACACCGTGATCCATCGCACTTAGCCGCACAAGTAGGCCTATCGCACTATTGACTCGCAAACTCAGCTCCCTCAGCCACAAGCGAGAATGGCTACTGGATTAGCTTGTCTGGATCTCGAAATGTTGCCATGGTTGTGAGACTACCTTTGGCATGAGCGAGTCTATTCTGTGTTTGGAGTTGGTGCCGTTTAACCCTAGGTGACCAATAAGCGCTGTTTCAATTAACCGATGAATTTTACTGTGCAACAGATAGAAATCCAGCCATATGAACCCGTTTAGTTTCGTTAATGAGGAATTTTCATTTAAATGAATTTAAATGAGTTTTGTTTGTTGGGAGTCTACTGTATAACTTCATGTTTACTGTAGACTTCCTTTAAAACAAACTCCAAGACACCACGCTCATTTGTTTATATTACCAGGAATACGTCTTATCAAAAGTGCCCCCCAAAACCAAATGCTAACATGCCAGGTATGCCCAAATATGGTGCTTGAAAACACTGAATGAAGTGTACATTTACAATTTGGAGGAAAGGAACAAGAAAAAGCATTTATTTGGCTCAGCTTGATAAAAAACTATGCTTTGAAGTAGAGTATTTAGAATAAACTATTGAGTACATGATTTTGCAAGGTCATATTATATTTGCTCATTAATAAATTGCTACCACATTTCAGCAATAAAACTGTAGTGCAACCCTATTTTAATGATTAGAAAAAGATAAGAAGGGCGAGTCAAGCACGGTTTTCCCTCATAGAAGGGAAAATATAATCGTCTGGCTGTTCTCCTTGTGAGAGGCTGTTTTACAGGCTTTACTATCATTTTTAGGTACACCTGCATTGCATAACTCTACGTTGACAAAGCCAATATAGGTCAAGTTGCTTATGAAAGTCTGCAAGCTTTTCTTTGAGGTTCAGATAATTTTTTTATTTTCAGCCCACAGTAACTTTTCCCGAAGGACACGCATCTGAAGATCTATATTTACACTATTCACGATCACAAGCCTCGGGCGCACAAGGAAGACACAAGGCAGCTATATTTGGTGCGCAAAATTACTTCCTTTGTCGCACACTTTCATAATGAAAATGGCACATCACAATTTGCTACATTTTACTGGGAACACATACAACGATCGCAGACCCTATGCAAAACAACGCAAGCTGATCACAACATGTGCCATTGTGTGACGGTGATGACAATGCATCTGACTCCTCTGATGGGAGTGCTAGTACCGCATATGTAGTTTTGGTTTCATGCGATTATAACGCACAGACAACATTTGTTCCCGTTTGCACTTTCATTTGGCTTTTTTCCCCTCCCTTTCCTTGCATTTTCTCCTCTATCCAAGCTCTTGTGTTCTTCTGTTTTCCACTGTACTCCAGTTTGTGAACTGAGGAACGCCTTTTGTTTAGGCTTGTGCGAATAGTGAGTTTTAGTTTCGGAGCGAATACAGTTAAACCTGGATATAACGAAATTGATAAATTTCCGGAAAAATTTGTTATAGAGAGGTTTCATTATATGTAGGTTTAGTACGAAAATTCGGAAAATAAATGTGCAAATTGAACAAAAGGGGGACTGAAGGCAGAGCTAACCCCAAACACTCATTTTACAGTAAAAGACTGTGTTATTATTGCGATAGCAATTATATGGACACTCTCAGTGGGTTCTTGCTGTCGCCGCCATGTTCAGCAACAAGTCCAAATTGATAACATGCCCCTGTGCATCGTAACTTTCACAAGCGGGTAAAAGTGCGCCAGTGCTGCTAAAGCAGAGATTAAATGAGTCTGCCTATCCCTATCGCCTGGAAAGTGCATAACAACTCCCGCATGTTAGAACTGCCATCGAATGCTCAAACAGAAAGTAAACCACCTGTCTTAAACGAGCATGAAACAATGTGGGGTGGGGGTGGGGGGGTGGGTGATCGCTCGAGTAGCAATAATGAACTTAAATTTTAAGGGCGGTCGCGATCGCTGGCGCGCTTGCTATCTCGACGAGTATCAGTGCGGTTTCATCGTGAAGGGACTGTGTGAAAAAAAGAGCAAATAAAATCGTTCCCGTCAAAGTCGAAGGCGCACGATTCTCCCCACCGAAGGATAAGCGCGCGCGCTTAAGCATCTCAACCCCCTTTCCCTCTTCACATTCGCGGGGCAAAGTACGCGTGGGAGATAAGCGCCCCTTGGCACATCGTGACAAGCTGAGCGGCGAGCGCGGGTGGGTTTTTTTTCATGAGGTTTCATATATAGGTACGTATGCATATACTATATATATGTATGGTGAGTGAAGGCGGCGGCTGCAAAAACCCAGCCGAAGCTGTCTGTATACATAATAGCTATTGCAATAAAAAAAAAATTCAAAGCTGTACGTTGTCGAGGGACACATGCGCGCGCAGTGAAACTATGCACGCACGCACGGCATCGAAAACGAAGAGCGAACGACACGGATAGACACGTATTCTGCGGAAATCTAATTGGTAAAGCGCCCTTTATATGCAGCGCGGCCCGACATATGTGACGCTAACTAAACACGGGGTGCTGCCACTGTGCAAAAATAGTTTTTTTTTTATTTCGGCTTGGAGTGAGGGGAGGGGGGGGGGGGGGCACACCCGCGCATGCGACAGCGGCGGCGAGAAAGGAGAGCAACGCCAGATTGTAAGGTGCAGGCCTGCCTGCTCGCCTCACGCGGATGCGGCATGTGTGCCTGCCGCCACCGCTTCGCACTTCGGCGACAGCGGGACAGCGGCGGAAGATGCATGCTCATACCAAAATGCCTAAACGAGGAGCAAAATTCCAAGATTGTCCATGGGAAAAATTCGTTATGTCTAGGTTGTCTCCCGCAGTTATTGGTTACATAGAGGTCGAAAATACATGTGCTTCCATGGAGCGACGGCGGGGAATAGAAAAACTTCATTATATCCAGGAATTTGTTATTTGGAGGTTCGTTATAAGCAGGTTTAACTGTAGTGATTTTGATCGAATAATTTCGAATCGAACTCGAATGGTATGTATGACATAAAAAAATGAATATTTATTATTACAAACCTAACCCGCACAATATTTCTTTTGAATGGAAATATGGGCTTTAGCAAATGCCTTTTTTTTCGTTCAAAGGAAATCTAAACAATCTTGAGTAGTAGTTTCGGTGGGATGCGAGTGATAAGATACTCAACATTTTAAAATTTATTATACTTAAAAGATATAAGCTGTCATAACAAGCTTAATAAAATTAAGAATTGATTTGAGGGTAACATTTTCCTTTAAAGGGGCTCTGCAACACTTTTTCAAGTAGCCATGGAGCCAGTAAACATGCTTGCTCCCTCACAAATTTACCGCCACAAAGTTTCTAGGATTAGTCCAGTACTAGCGAAGTTGCAAATATGTGTCGCACGCTGCAATTGAATTCTCTCTTCTCATCCCAACGAAATAGCTGGAAGTTAAGCAATGTCACGGTGAAACAAAATGTCACACGCATCTCGTGACCTTAAGCACTTCTTTCTTTTTTTCTTGGAACACGCAGCTTCTCAGTGTAATCGCACACGTACGAGTGGACAAGCGGCGGTCTCCCGCGGCGCCCCTGTAACAACGAGCGCCATGCTCAAATCAGCCGATGGCTGTGACAAGTGATTTTTGAGCTTGTAGTGTCATCTGCCGAGGAAAGAAAGCAACTTTTAGCTTTGAAAATTTATTGTGAATGACAAGCCATGTGATGCGCTATAATATTTGCCCTGTGTCTTCTCGGTAGGCCCGACTACCGATCAGCAGCATTTCCTGACCATGTTCAATAAATGTTGCAGAGCCCCTTTAAATTTCTACGGACGCTTCGTGGCAAAGCAGTGTTCCCCTGATTAGGTGCTTTCATGGCTTAGCATTCCTACATTGCAGTAAAACCATTTTTACAGGCGGTGACATGCGGATTAATATGCACCTATTCGTTCATTGCGAATATTTCGAAATTATTCAATAGTTTAACTTCAAATCGAAGCAAATTCGAATACTCAACTATTCGTTCGAATATTTGAAGCACTCGAATATTCGCATAAGCCTACTTTTGTTGCTTTGTTGCAAAGTTTATGTATCTCTAGAGAAGAAAACATCTGAACATTCAAGATCAAAGAGCCATACAGTGGCTAGATCAAGTGAAATTTTTACTGGTTGCGTAGAATGAGAAAGCAGGTTACTGCATGGCGAGGCAGGTTATAGTATAGTTACTGCTCTTGCATGCTGCTGCAGTGACTTTAATGATGGGAGTTCTTATATGTTTCTTTATTATCTATCACATAGATTCCAGTGCTTTGTCAGCTTGTAGCACAAGATTTTTCATTTCGTGTTTCTGGAAAGGGGGAACTACATTTTACTGATAAGCAAAATTCAAGTAATGACCTTGTCTACTGAGATATCGATCCATGTGCGGCAGGTTGGGCTTGCTGGTGAAGCTGCATCACTGCAGAGGGCTAGCACTAAACAACGGAGGCAAAAGAGAAGTGTAGGTGTTTGCAGTTGCCCTGCGTACATCTTTTTTTTTGCCTCCGCTTTCATGTGCTACTCATCTGAAGTCATATACAGTTGAACTCTCAGGAACGTGCACTGTGGAGCAGTTCTTGTCTTTTGTCTCTTATAAGCAGAGCACACTTTCTTATTAACACGAATTTCAGTGCAAGCACACTGGTGTTACCGTATGTACTCGCATAATTCTCGCACTTTTTTTGGCAAAAAAGTGATGCAAAGTTGGGGGGTGCGAGAATTACGCGGAGAAAACTTTTCACGAAAACGTACAGAGTGAAAAAGAAAACGAAGTGGCCGCAAATTGGGAATCTCACCCCAGCAACTAACAGCAAGCTTTGAGAAGTACTAATTGAAGCTTACCTCAACAACAAAACCAAAACTTGTGTTGAACAAACCTTGTTCAACACAAGTCCAGTACTAGCGAAGTTTGCAAGATTTATTTGAGACACAAAAAGTGCAAGCAAATACAGTCGAGCCCACATATAACGGCCCCACTTAAAATGAGCTTTCGCTTAAAACGAACAATATCGGCGTTACTGTGAAAATATACATTGGTTCAATGGCACAAAATTGCACTTACAACGAACGTCTCTGAGCGCCGCTGATTGGTTACAGCGAACGGAGTCAGCGGTCTGCCGATTTTCGGCCATTGATCAGGCATCGGTGAGGTGCCCCTACATTCTTATTTTTAAACGCCGACCCTGCCTCCGCGCCCCTCTGGTTGCACCTCTCCCCGACCGCTTTTGCTACGCACCCCTTCGTCCTTTGTCCCCCCGCTACTCGAGCATTCCGCATTGCCAGACGAGGCCCGTATTTTCACACTGCCACCGATCTTTTGAAGACCGGTCGGCCATCTACCAAGTTTTTGATCGCTGGTACTGTCGACGTCGCCAGCCTGGAGTGACCAGACCATTTGCCAACATCGTCGGCCACCGACTGTATCCGATAGCCTGCGTCTAGTGCACGCGCGTACGCTACCTCACCGACTCTGATAATTTGTGATTCGTTTCGTGTTTAGGACTTGTTCTCGCTCACTTTGCACTTAGCTCAGCATGCCCTCCGCACGCGTGCGGAAGCACGAACATGGCTGTTAATTTGCGCAAAATGAATCGCGAAATATCGAAGCTCGTGAGGCCACGCAAACCCGACGGCGCAACAAAATGATTTTTGACCACGGCCCCCGATTCTTCGAACACCGTCGCGAGCACCGATACCGATTCAGGAGGCCATGCACTCTTTCCAAGTTTTTTCTACGTGCGAGTTTCGCAGACCTTTCAAGCAAGCTACCCAACTTGCCTCCTTCCCGTGTGTTTTCGTTTTCAAGGTCGCCCTCCCCCCACATCCTCCCCTCTCTTTATCCCAACTACTTGCCCTTCTCTCGCAAGTCTGCTCTCCTCTCATAATCACAACCCCTTCGCCCGTCTCTGCTGCTCAGCGACGCCCGCCACGCTGGCTCAAATTAGTTTCGTTTTCTGACTGGAAACGGGCCCAGAGCTGTTCCACGCGTTCTGGCATGTGCATCGCGTGTGCGCATTTTGCTCGCTCTTGGTGTGCGTGTGTGGTCATGATGGCCGATGGGAGGACTAGCACGTTTTTTCGTGCCGCTCAACAAAACATCAAAAGTGTGACCGCTTGGCTTGAGCGTAATCCGTGCTTGGTGCCGCGTTGCGGAGCGCCTGCTCATAGCTGTTGACGACCTGGAAGGCAACTTGCCGCTTTGGGCGTCCCGGTATGCAGCTGTTGAGATGGTGAATATTTCGTGGGCGGCGGTGACGGCTACATGTGCGCGAAACTATTTTCGCGAGGCCGACTTTGTCGATCGTCGGGCCCGATGCCGAGCCTGAAGCTTCTGAACAGGACCATTGCGGTGGCGATATGTGGCAGCGCGTCGTCGACTCCGACCTGGGAGAGCGGGTGGGACATCTGTTGCTATGATTTAATTACGGCTGATGATGATGCCGACACTGCGGAACCATGCATGGTTTGGGACACTGTGAATGAAGTACGTGGCGAGAGTGATTTGGAGAAATCAGACTGCGAGAACAACGAAGCTTTGGAGCCAGTGCCTCAAGCAGCTTATGCCACGGGGCTCGGCGAACGAGCAGCCTGCCGTTTTAAATGAACTCGAGACCGCCCTTATCACTTCTGCTATTCAAAATACATGCATCACGGACTTTTGTGGGCATAAAATGTTTGTGTTTTCACGCGCAACTTTTTTTAAAAGCTGTGTTTCATTTACTACGAAGTTCGGGATACAGAGAACGGATTCTGCGTCACGCTCAGGTTCGTTTTAAGCGGGCTCGACTGTAGTCGAGAATTAGAATACCATACGCAAAGCTTGTGGGCGTTGCGGGCGTAGTGGTAGTGTTCGTCACTCAACAGGAGCCCTCAAAAGGTAAGCGTAGGATGTCAGTATTGGGCTGATGGCTGTTTAACAGAATCGTCCGCATTTTCCTTCTGAAGAAATAAATACCACTAATCGCAGTCTTAGGCACACGGCAGGCCCAACGAGTCTAGCTGCCGTTACCAGTAGCGAACACAAAACTCGTCGACTCCGAAGGGCATACTGGCGACCCTGTTGCCGTTGTATAGTACATGATCAATCACTTTCAACTTGAAAGCAGCCGTGTGTCTTCAGTATCGCCCCATAACGTGACAAGATTACTGACACATACAAAACACGCCGCAACGCGCACTTGCCGCTTTGCCTTGGCTTGGACTGGATTGAATATCTGTGCAATAATAGTACACTTGATGCTTAAGAGATGGTGACAGATGGCGCGTCCTATCATCATCAACGGCTCGAACAAGCAGACGACATTATTGCAGCAATTTTCGAGGGTGCGATAATTACTTGAAAAAAAAAAATCATATTTTTGTTGGGCGATGTAAGGGGTGCTAGAATTATGCGAGTGCGAGGATTACGCGAGTAAATAAGGTATCTTATCCCCATTGGTCTCTCACATCAGTGTCTCTCATCAAGGAGTTTGACATATCAATGTGTGTTGGTCAAAGTTAATTCAGAATTGTTCCCCACACTGAGGCATTTTTTGCAATGCAGCCCTGGCTTTGAGAGATGCGGCACCGTAGTTTACATGGTGTGGCAGTATCAAAATGTTTCTCTGCCCCAGAGCTCCTGCCCCAGATGTCGCGAGAAGAAGATCAGCGCACACTGGTGGAGCTCATCTGTCGGGTGCCCAGTTTGAAGAAGGAGCATTTCCAGGCACTGTACGCTGCGACGCTCGATCCCCTGCCCACGTCCGTTGTGCTGTACTTGCTTCAGTTGCTGAAGGAGAGGTGAGTGTGATGAAAGAAAATGAGACCCATGGAGCTCTCAATGTCAGTACTGCTAGCTCGCTGGGGTATTGAAAATAGCGACAGGACTTCCCACATTTTTATCCATTTTTTAATTCCAAAGCTCTCACACATTCTTCATTGCTATCAACATTTAGTCTAGTTATGCAGTCAAACTCCTTCATAAAAGACGTGCACGGAGGAGCAATTTCCGTCTTTCATATTGGGTGTCTCTTATAACCAGTGCACTATGGTATGCGTTTTCTGATCAACCCCTACATTTATGAAGCACATGGTGATTCTATAACCCAATTGTGTCTTACAAGGGGGTTCAACTGTGCGTGGTTGATGCAGCAATAAAAGATAAAGAAACATGAAGCACTGGGCGAGTGCTCTGGTTTTTGTTTCTTAATATTCATTTTAGCCATGTCAATATTGCTACTAGTCCAACTTCTCTTTCTGTAGCAGCGTAGCTAAAACATTCCCAACGTGTGGGTGAAGTCATTGCTCCAGGTGTCTTACATGAGAGAGAGTTATGTCCACCGTATTGTCACGGGGTCATGACGTGGCCGAAGACAGGAGACTTTATGTTAGGATTTAACTGTTTATTTGGGCGAACCTGTGCCCGGTAAACGGAAAGTTCGATTACAGTAGCAGTCTTGCACAGATAGCAGTGAACGGAGCGTTGGCCATCGATCAACTACTGACAAGCGGCGAAGCGCGTCGGCAGTTATACTCTCGCCGTCGAATGTTCTGCCGTTATCGCTGGCGGTGGCGTAGGTTCCAGAATAATCTGTACAGTTCGCAGAGTAGGCATGATCTTATCGAAATAATCTACTACAGTCCGGAAGCTTCTCGAAAACTGCGGGTGCGGTTTGCGCTGAGAATTGTGTAGTGTTTTGGGACGATAACAAAACTTGGGAAATGGAACGTGGCATTGCCCCCTCTGAAAAAGGCATCGTCCCGATGCTTTAACTAAAGATGAAGATACAACAATAATGCAAGAAAGTATAATGAATAAATTACGATACAATAATAATACAAAAAAACTCTGTTTCAGTTTGTCAACGCGCATGAAACGGCTTGAGGCGCGCGACATGGACGACTTCAGGTCACGATCGGCGTCGTTGAGAGTTCGTGATGCCGTCGGGGACAACCTCCTAATCAAGTGGGCCGAGACGTCGAACCACCCTGTACGGTCCGAAGTACCGTCGCAGAAGCTTTTCACTTAATCCACGGCGTACCGGCGTCTACACCCAAACACGTTCACCGGGCTGGAATTCCACGAAGCGTCGTCGAAGATTGTAACGGCGGCTGTCGGTCGTCTGTTGATTCTTGATACGGAGACGCACGAGTTGTCGGACTTCTTCGGTGCGTTGAAGGTACTCACTCACATCGAGGTTTTCTTCGTCAGTGACATTGGGTAACATGGCATCGAGCGTCGTTGCCGGGCTCCTTCCGTAGACCAATTTGTATGGAGATATCTGCGTCGTCTCCTGCACCGCCGTGTTGTATGCAAAGGTCACGTACGGAAGAATGGCGTCCCATGTCTTGTGTTCGACATCGACGTACATTGCCAGCATGTCGGCGATCATCTTGTTAAGCCGCTCGGTGAGGCCGTTGGTCTGTGGGTGGTACGCTGGTTTCTCTGGCTGTATGCCAAGATCACTTGAGTTAAGTCGGCAGTAAATGCCGTTCCTCTGTCGGTGATAAGGACCTCCGGGGCGCCGTGACGTAGGACGATATTTTCGACGAAGAACTTAGCTACCTCGGATGCACTGCCTTTGGGAAGGGCTTTTGTCTCGGCGTAGCGGATGAGGTAGTTGGTAGCTACCACGATCCACTTGTTTCCAAAAGCCGACGTCGGGAACGGCCCCAGTAGGTCCATACCAATCTGCTGGAAAGGTCGGCGAGGTTGTTCAATTGGCTGCAGAAGTCCCGCTGGCTTTATCGGCGGTGCCTTGCGTCGCTGACAGTCCCGGCATGTCCTCACATAACGAGTGGCGTTGGTGGTAAGACGTGGCCAGTAGTATCTTTCTTGTATCCTCGCGAGCGTGCGAGAAACACCGAGTTGCCCTGCCGTCGGATCGTCGTGCAGGGCCCGCAGGAGTTCTGGTCGCAAAGCTGGAGGCACCACAAGGAGGTACTTAGCTCGAAGCGGTGAAAAGTTTTTCTTTTGTAGAAGACCGTTTCGCAGGAGGAACGACGCAAGTGCGCGCTTGAATACCTTCGGGACTTCGGCGGTCCTGCCTTCGAGGTATTCTATTAGGGCCTTAAGTTCCGAGTCGGCCCGCTGTTGTTCAGCGAAGTCGTCGGTAGTTATCGTTCCCAAGAAGTAGTCGTCATCCGGGTCGTCGGGTGGTGGTTGGTTGACAGGCGCACAAGAGAAACAGTCGGCGTCGGAGTGTTTCTTGCCGAGCTTGTAAATGACAGTAATGTCATATTCTTGAAGTCTCAGGCTCCATCGTGCGAGGCGACCTGAAGGGTCCTTCAAGGTGGCTAGCCAACACAAGGCGTGGTGGTCGCGCACAACTTTGAAGGGCCTGCCGTAGAGATAGGGACGAAATTTCTACGTAGCCCAGACTGTTTTGAATAATTGGCTTCTGCTTTGAATTGTGATCGGCTGGCGTAACTAATAAATCATTCAAGTCCGTCAGCCCTCTGAACAATAATGGCGCCAAGACCTACGCTGCTTGCGTCAGTGTGTATTTCTGTCTCGGCGAATTCGTTGAAACGAGCAAGTAACGGAGGCGTCTGAAGGCGATGTTTAAGCTTCTGGAAAGCGTGTTCCTGCGGTGTTTTCCACTTGAACTCCACGTCGGCCTTGGTAAGGTTAGTGAGAGGATCGGCGATGCGGGCGAAGTTTTTCACGAACCGCCTATAATAGGCGCACAGACCCAGAAATCGGCGCACCCCCTTCTTGTCAGTGGGCGGCGGGAAGTCGGCGATGACGGCTGTTTTCCGTGGATCGGGACGAACTCCAGACTTGCTAAAAACATGCCCCAGAAACAAGAGCTCCTTGTACGCAAATCTGCACTTTTCTGGCTTCAGTGTGAGTCCGGACGTCTTGATGGCATGAAGTACAACTTCAAGGCGCCGAAGATGCTCGTCGAAACTCGAGGAAAACACGACGACGTCGTCCAAGTACACAAGGCAAGTCTGCCACTTCAATCCTGCCAGTACTGTATCCATAACGTGTTGAAAAGTTGCAGGCGCTGAGCAAAGACCAAAGGGCATCACCTTAAACTCGAGG